>NW_026906205.1:202500-205000 GCF_033807715.1 Cololabis saira
CTCCATATAAGAAGTATTTCAAGCTGCAGCTTCAGCTTACGGCCATACCAGCCTGGATGCGCCCGATCTCGTCTGATCTCGGAAGCTAAGCAGGGTCGGGCCTGGTTAGTACTTGGATGGGAGACCGCCTGGGAATACCAGGTGCTGTAAGCTTTTTCAACCAGCAGAGAACGCTCTCGCTTAATCTAGCCACACATATTTCAACGTGGTAACAGCGACAGCTCACGTCCTAAAGTGTTTTGCACATGGTTAAGGCACTTTAACTCCAACAAATAAGCGCTTCTAAATTATTATCACCAACAAATCAATGACTTATATTATATGACTTATCTTCAACTCCATATAAGAGGTATTTCAAGCTGCAGCTTCTGCTTAGGGCCATACCAGCCTGGATGCGCCCGAACTCATCTGATCTCAGAAGCTAAGCAGGGTCGGGCCTGGTTAGTACTTGGATGGGAGACAGCCTGGGAATACCAGGTGCTGTAAGCTTTTTCAACCAGCAGAGAGGGCTCTCGCTTAATCTACCCGCACATATTTCAACGTGGTAACAGCGACAGCTCTCGTCCTAAAGTGTTTTGCACATGGTTAAGGCACTTTAACTCCAACAAATAAAACCAACAAATCAATGACATATTTTCTATGACTTATCTTCAACTCCATATAAGAGGTATTTCAAGCTGCAACTTCTGCTTACGGCCATACCAGCCTGGATGCGCCCGATCTCGTCTGATCTCGGAAGCTAAGCAGGGTCGGGCCTGGCTAGTACTTGGATGGGAGACCGCCTGGGAATACCAGGTGCTGTAAGCTTTTTCAACCAGCAGAGAACGCTCTCGCTTAATCTACCCACACATATTTCAACGTGGTAACAGCGACAGCTCACGTCCTAAAGTGTTTTGCACATGGTTAAGGCACTTTAACTCCAACAAATAAGTGCTTCTAAATTATTACCACCAACAAATCAATGACTTATATTATATGACTTATCTTCAACTCCATATAAGAGGTATTTCAAGCTGCAGCTTCAGCTTCAGCTTACGGCCATACCAGCCTGGATGCGCCTGATCTCGTCTGATCTCGGAAGCTAAGCAGGGTCGGGCCTGGTTAGCACTTGGATGGGAGACCGCCTGGGAATACCAGGTGCTGTAAGCTTTTTCAACCAGCAGAGAGCGCTCTCGCTTAATCTACCCACACATATTTCAACGTGGTAACAGCGACAGCTCACGTCCTAAAGTGTTTTGCACATGGTTAAGGCACTTTAACTCCAACAAATAAGCGCTTCTAAATTATTATCACCAACAAATCAATGACTTGTATTATATACTTATCTTCAACTCCATATAAGAAGTATTTCAAGCTGCAGCTTCAGCTTACGGCCATACCAGCCTGGATGCGGCCGGTCTCGTCTGATCTCGGAAGCTAAGCAGGGTCGGGCCTGGTTAGTACTTGGCTGGGAGACCGCCTGGGAATACCAGGTGCTGTAAGCTTTTTCAACCAGCAGAGAGCGCTCTCGCTTAATCTACCCACACATATTTCAACGTGGTAAGAGCGACAGCTCTCGTCCTAAAGTGTTTTGCACATGGTTAAGGCACTTTAACTCCAACAAATAAAACCAACAAATCAATGACATATATTCTATGACTTATCTTCAACTCCATATAAGAGGTATTTCAAGCTGCAACTTCTGCTTACGGCCATACCAGCCTGGATGCGCCCGATCTCGTCTGATCTCGGAAGCTAAGCAGGGTCGGGCCTGGTTAGTACTTGGATGGGAGACCGCCTGGGAATACCAGGTGCTGTAAGCTTTTTCAACCAGCAGAGAACGCTCTCGCTTAATCTAGCCACACATATTTCAACGTGGTAACAGCGACAGCTCACGTCCTAAAGTGTTTTGCACATGGTTAAGGCACTTTAACTCCAACAAATAAAACCAACAGATCAATGACTTATATTCTATGACTTATCTTCAACTCCATATAAGAGGTATTTCAAGCTGCAGCTTCTGCTTACGGCCATACCAGCCTGGATGCGCCCGATCTTGTCTGATCTCGGAAGCTAAGCAGGGTCGGGCCTGGTTAGTACTTGGATGGGAGACCGCCTGGGAATACCAGGTACTGCAAGCTTTTTCAACCAGCAGAGAACGCTCTCGCTTAATCTAGCCACACATATTTCAACGTGGTAACAGCGACAGCTCACGTCCTAAAGTGTTTTGCACATGGTTAAGGCACTTTAACTCCAACAAATAAGCGCTTCTAAATTATTATCACAAACAAATCAATGACTTGTATTATATACTTATCTTCAACTCCATATAAGAAGTATTTCAAGCTGCAGCTTCAGCTTACGGCCATACCAGCCTGGATGCGCCCGATCTCGTCTGATCTCAGAAGCTAAGCAGGGTCGGGCCTGGTTAGTACTTGGATGGGAGACCGCCTGGGAATACCAGGTGCTGTAAGCTTTTTCAACCAGCAGAGAACGCTCTCGCTTAATCTAGCCACACATA
>NW_026906205.1:210000-227500 GCF_033807715.1 Cololabis saira
ACTTATCTTCAACTTCATATAAGAGGTGTTTCAAGCAGGAGCTTCTGCTTACGGCCATACCAGCCTGGATGCGCCCAATCTCGTCTGATCTCGGAAGCTAAGCAGGGTCGGGCCTGGTTAGTACTTGGATGGGAGACCGCCTGGGAATACCAGGTGCTGTAAGCTTTTTCAACCAGCAGAGAGCGCTCTCGCTTAATCTACCCACACATATTTCAACGTGGTAACAGCGACAGCTCACGTCCTAAAGTGTTTTGCACGTGGTTAAGGCACTTTAACTCCAACAAATAAAACCAGCAAATCAATGACTTATATTCTATGACTTATCTTCAACTCCATATAAGAGGTATTTCAAGCTGCAGCTTCTGCTTACGGCCATACCAGCCAGGATGCGCCCGATCTCGTCTGATCTCGGAAGCTAAGCAGGGTCGGGCCTGGTTAGTACTTGGATGGGAGACCGCCTGGGAATACCAGGGTCTGTAAGCTTTTTCAACCAGCAGAGAACGCTCTCGCTTAATCTACCCACACATATTTCAACGTGGTAACAGCGACAGCTCACGTCCTAAAGTGTTTTGCACATGGTTAAGGCACTTTAACTCCAACAAATAAAACCAACAAATCAATGACTTATATTCTATGACTTATCTTCAACTCCATATAAGAGGTATTTCAAGCAGCAGATTCTGCTAACGGCCATACCAGCCTGGATGCGCCCAATCTCGTCTGATCTCGGAAGCTAAGCAGGGTCGGGCCTGGTTAGTACTTGGATGGGAGGCCGCCTGGGAATACCAGGTGCTGTAAGCTTTTTCAACCAGCAGAGAGCGCTCTCGCTTAATCTACCCACACAAATTTCAACGTGGTAACAGCGACAGCTCACGTCCTAAAGTGTTTTGCACATGGTTAAGGCACTTTAACTCCAACAAATAAAACCAACAAATCAATGACTTATATTCTATGACTTATCTTCAACTCCATATAAGAGGTATTTCAAGCTGCAGCTTCTGCTTACGGCCATACCAGCCAGGATGCGCCCGATCTTGTCTGGTCTCGGAAGCTAAGCAGGGTCGGGCCTGGTTAGTACTTGGATGGGAGACCGCCTGGGAATACCAGGTGCTGTAAGCTTTTTCAACCAGCAGAGAACGCTCTCGCTTAATCTACCCACACATATTTCAACGTGGTATCAGCTACAGCTCACGTCCTAAAGTGTTTTGCACATGGTTAAGGCACTTTAACTCCAACAAATAAAACCAACAAATCAATGACTTATATTCTATGACTTATCTTCAACTCCATATAAGAGGTATTTCAAGCAGGAGCTTCTGCTTACGGCCATACCAGCCTGGATGCGCCCAATCTCGTCTGATCTCGGAAGCTAAGCAGGGTCGGGCCTGGTTAGTACTTGGATGGGAGACCGCCTGGGAATAGCAGGTGCTGTAAGCTTTTTCAACCAGCAGAGAACGCTCTCGCTTAATCTACCCACACATACTTCAACGTGGTAACAGCGACAGCTCACGTCCAAAAGTGTTTTTCACATGGTTAAGGCACTTTAACTCCAACAAATAAGCGCTTCTAAATTATTATCACCAACAAATCAATGACTTATATTATATGACTTATCTTCAACTCCATATAAGAGGTATTTCAAGCAGCAGCTTCTGCTTACGGCCATACCAGCCTGGATGCGCCCGATCTCGTCTGATCTCGGAAGCTAAGCAGGGTCGGGCCTGCTTAGTACTTGGATGGGAGACCGCCTGGGAATACCAGGTGCTGTAAGCATTTTCAACCAGCAGAGAGCGCTCTCGCTTAATCTACCCACACATATTTCAACGTGGTAACAGTGACAGCTCACGTCCTAAAGTGTTTTGCACATGGTTAAGGCACTTTAACTCCGACAAATAAAACCAACAAATCAATGACTTATATTCTATGACTTATCTTCAACTCCATATAAGAGGTATTTCAAGCTGCAGCTTCTGCTTACGGCCATACCAGCCTGGATGCGCCCGATCTCGTCTGATCTCGGAAGCTAAGCATGGTCGGGCCTGGTTAGTACTTGGATGGGAGACCGCCTGGGAATACCAGGTGCTGTAAGCATTTTCAACCAGCAGAGAGCGCTCTCACTTAATCTACCCACACATATTTCAACGTGGTAACAGCGACAGCTCACGTCCTAAAGTGTTTTGCACATGGTTAAGGCACTTTAACTCCAACAAATAAGCGCTTCTAAATTATTATCACCAACAAATCAATGACTCATATTATATGACTTATCTTCAACTCCATATAAGAGGTATTTCAAGCTGCAGCTTCAGCTTCAGCTTACGGCCATACCAGCCTGGATGCGCCCGATCTCGTCTGATCTCGGAAGCTAAGCAGGGTTGGGCCTGGTTAGTACTTGGATGGGACACTGCCTGGGAATACCAGGTGCTGTAAGCTTTTTCAACCAGCAGAGAGCGCTCTCGCTTAATCTACCCACACATATTTCAACGTGGTAACAGCGACAGCTCACGTCCTAAAGTGTTTTGCACATTGTTAAGGCACTTTAACTCCAACAAATAAAACCAACAAATCAATGACTTATATTCTATGACTTATCTTCAACTCCATATAAGAGGTATTTCAAGCTGCAGCTTCTGCTTACGGCCATACCAGCCTGGATGCGCCTGATCTCGTCTGATCTCGGAAGCTAAGCAGGGTAGGGCCTGGTTAGTACTTGGATGGGAGACCGCCTGGGAATACCAGGTGCTGTAAGCTTTTTCAACCAGCAGAGAGCGCTCTCGCTTAATCTACCCACACATATTTCAACGTGGTAACAGCGACAGCTCACGTCCTAAAGTGTTTTGCACGTGGTTAAGGCACTTTAACTCCAACAAATAAAACCAGCAAATCAATGACTTATATTCTATGACTTATCTTCAACTCCATATAAGAGGTATTTCAAGCTGCAGCTTCTGCTTACGGCCATACCAGCCAGGATGCGCCCGATCTCGTCTGATCTCGGAAGCTAAGCAGGGTCGGGCCTGGTTAGTACTTGGATGGGAGACCGCATGGGAATACCAGGTGCTGTAAGCTTTTTCAACCAGCAGAGAGCGCTCTCGCTTAATCTACCCACACATATTTCAACGTGGTAATAGCGACAGCTCACGCCCTAAAGTGTTTTGCACATGGTTAAGGCACTTTAACTCCAACAAATAAAACCAACAAATCTATGACTTATATTCTATGACTTATCTTCAACTCCATATAAGAGGTATTTCAAGCTGCAGCTTCTGCTTACGGCCATACCAGCCTGGATGCGCCCGATCTTGTATGATCTCAGAAGCTAAGCAGGGTCGGGCCTGGTTAGTACTTGGATGGGAGACCGCCTGGGAATACCAGGTGCTGTAAGCATTTTCAACCAGCAGAGAGCGCTCTCGCTTAATCTACCCACACATATTTCAACGTGGTAACAGCGACAGCTCACGTCCTAAAGTGTTTTGCACATGGTTAAGGCACTTTAACTCCAACAAATAAAACCAACAAATCAATGACTTATATTCTATGACTTATCTTCAACTTCATATAAGAGGTGTTTCAAGCAGGAGCTTCTGCTTACGGCCATACCAGCCTGGATGCGCCCAATCTCGTCTGATCTCGGAAGCTAAGCAGGGTCGGGCCTGGTTAGTACTTGGATGGGAGACCGCCTGGGAATACCAGGTGCTGTAAGCTTTTTCAACCAGCAGAGAGCGCTCTCGCTTAATCTACCCACACATATTTCAACGTGGTAACAGCGACAGCTCACGTCCTAAAGTGTTTTGCACGTGGTTAAGGCACTTTAACTCCAACAAATAAAACCAGCAAATCAATGACTTATATTCTATGACTTATCTTCAACTCCATATAAGAGGTATTTCAAGCTGCAGCTTCTGCTTACGGCCATACCAGCCTGGATGCGCCTGATCTCGTCTGATCTCGGAAGCTAAGCAGGGTAGGGCCTGGTTAGTACTTGGATGGGAGACCGCCTGGGAATACCAGGTGCTGTAAGCTTTTTCAACCAGCAGAGAGCGCTCTCGCTTAATCTACCCACACATATTTCAACGTGGTAACAGCGACAGCTCACGTCCTAAAGTGTTTTGCACGTGGTTAAGGCACTTTAACTCCAACAAATAAAACCAGCAAATCAATGACTTATATTCTATGACTTATCTTCAACTCCATATAAGAGGTATTTCAAGCTGCAGCTTCTGCTTACGGCCATACCAGCCAGGATGCGCCCGATCTCGTCTGATCTCGGAAGCTAAGCAGGGTCGGGCCTGGTTAGTACTTGGATGGGAGACCGCATGGGAATACCAGGTGCTGTAAGCTTTTTCAACCAGCAGAGAGCGCTCTCGCTTAATCTACCCACACATATTTCAACGTGGTAATAGCGACAGCTCACGCCCTAAAGTGTTTTGCACATGGTTAAGGCACTTTAACTCCAACAAATAAAACCAACAAATCTATGACTTATATTCTATGACTTATCTTCAACTCCATATAAGAGGTATTTCAAGCTGCAGCTTCTGCTTACGGCCATACCAGCCTGGATGCGCCCGATCTTGTATGATCTCAGAAGCTAAGCAGGGTCGGGCCTGGTTAGTACTTGGATGGGAGACCGCCTGGGAATACCAGGTGCTGTAAGCATTTTCAACCAGCAGAGAGCGCTCTCGCTTAATCTACCCACACATATTTCAACGTGGTAACAGCGACAGCTCACGTCCTAAAGTGTTTTGCACATGGTTAAGGCACTTTAACTCCAACAAATAAAACCAACAAATCAATGACTTATATTCTATGACTTATCTTCAACTTCATATAAGAGGTGTTTCAAGCAGGAGCTTCTGCTTACGGCCATACCAGCCTGGATGCGCCCAATCTCGTCTGATCTCGGAAGCTAAGCAGGGTCGGGCCTGGTTAGTACTTGGATGGGAGACCGCCTGGGAATACCAGGTGCTGTAAGCTTTTTCAACCAGCAGAGAGCGCTCTCGCTTAATCTACCCACACATATTTCAACGTGGTAACAGCGACAGCTCACGTCCTAAAGTGTTTTGCACGTGGTTAAGGCACTTTAACTCCAACAAATAAAACCAGCAAATCAATGACTTATATTCTATGACTTATCTTCAACTCCATATAAGAGGTATTTCAAGCTGCAGCTTCTGCTTACGGCCATACCAGCCAGGATGCGCCCGATCTCGTCTGATCTCGGAAGCTAAGCAGGGTCGGGCCTGGTTAGTACTTGGATGGGAGACCGCCTGGGAATACCAGGGTCTGTAAGCTTTTTCAACCAGCAGAGAACGCTCTCGCTTAATCTACCCACACATATTTCAACGTGGTAACAGCGACAGCTCACGTCCTAAAGTGTTTTGCACATGGTTAAGGCACTTTAACTCCAACAAATAAAACCAACAAATCAATGACTTATATTCTATGACTTATCTTCAACTCCATATAAGAGGTATTTCAAGCAGCAGATTCTGCTAACGGCCATACCAGCCTGGATGCGCCCAATCTCGTCTGATCTCGGAAGCTAAGCAGGGTCGGGCCTGGTTAGTACTTGGATGGGAGGCCGCCTGGGAATACCAGGTGCTGTAAGCATTTTCAACCAGCAGAGAGCGCTCTCGCTTAATCTACCCACACATATTTCAACGTGGTAACAGCGACAGCTCACGTCCTAAAGTGTTTTGCACATGGTTAAGGCACTTTAACTCCAACAAATAAGCGCTTCTAAATTATTATCACCAACAAATCAATGACTTGTATTATATACTTATCTTCAACTCCATTTAAGAAGTATTTCAAGCTGCAGCTTCAGCTTACGGCCATACCAGCCTGGATGAGCCCGATCTCGTCTGATCTCGGAAGCTAAGCAGGGTCGGGCCTGGTTAGTACTTGGATGGGAGACCGCCTGGGAATACCAGGTGTTGTAAGCTTTTTCAACCAGCAGAGAGCGCTCTCGCTTAATCTACCCACACATATTTCAACGTGGTAAGAGCGACAGCTCACGTCCTAAAGTCTTTTGCACATGGTTAAGGCACTTTAACTCCAACAAATAAAACCAACAAATCAATTACTTATATTCTATGACTTATATTCAACTCCATATCAGAGGTATTTCAAGCTGCAGCTTTTGCTTACGCCCATACCAGCCTGGATGCGCCCGATCTCGTCTGATCTCGGAAGCTAAGCAGGGTCGGGCCTGGTTAGTACTTGGATGGGAGACAGCCTGGGAATACCAGGTGCTGTAAGCTTTTTCAACCAGCAGAGAACGGTCTCGCTTAATCTAGCCACACATATTTCAACGTGGTAACAGCGACAGCTCACGTCCTAAAGTGTTTTGCACATGGTTAAGGCACTTTAACTCCAACAAATAAGCGCTTCTAAATTATTATCACCAACAAATCAATGACTTGTATTATATACTTATCTTCAACTCCATATAAGAAGTATTTCAAGCTGCAGCTTCAGCTTACGGCCATACCAGCCTGGATGCGACCGATCTCGTCTGATCTCGGAAGCTAAGCGGGGTCGGGCCTGGTTAGTACTTGGATGGAAGACAGCCTGGGAATACCAGGTGCTGTAAGCTTTTTCAACCAGCAGAGAACGGTCTCGCTTAATCTAGCCACACATATTTCAACGTGGTAAGAGCGACAGCTCACGTCCTAAAGTCTTTTGCACATGGTTAAGGCACTTTAACTCCAACAAATAAAACCAACAAATCAATGACTTATATTCTATGACTTATCTTCAACTCCATATCAGAGGTATTTCAAGCTGCAGCTTCTGCTTACGCCCATACCAGCCTGGATGCGCCCAATCTCGTCTGATCTCGGAAGCTAAGCAGGGTCGGGCCTGGTTAGTACTTGGATGGGAGACAGCCTGGGAATACCAGGTGCTGTAAGCTTTTTCAACCAGCAGAGAACGGTCTCGCTTAATCTAGCCACACATATTTCAACGTGGTAACAGCGACAGCTCACGTCCTAAAGTGTTTTGCACATGGTTAAGGCACTTTAACTCCAACAAATAAAACCAACAAATCAATGACTCATATCATATGACTTATCTTCAACTCCATATAAGAGGTATTTCAAGCTGCAGCTTCAGCTTCAGCTTACGGCCGTACCAGCCTGGATGCGCCCGATCTCGCCTGATCTCGGAAGCTAAGCAGGGTCGGGCTTGGTTAGTACTTGGATGGGAGACCGCCTGGGAATACCAGGTGCTGTAAGCTTTTTCAACCAGCAGAGAGCGCTCTCGCTTAATCTACCCACACATATTTCAACATGGTAACAGCGACAGCTCACGTCCTAAAGTGTTTTGCACATGGTTAAGGCACTTTAACTCCAACAAATAAAACCAACAAATCAATGACTTATATCATATGACTTATCTTCAACTCCATATAAGAGGTATTTCAAGCTGCAGCTTCAGCTTCAGCTTACGGCCATACCAGCCTGGATGCGCCCTATCTCGTCTGATCTCGGAAGCTAAGCAGGGTCGGGCCTGGTTAGTACTTGGATGGGAGACCGCCTGGGAATACCAGGTGCTGTAAGCTTTTTCAACCAGCAGAGAACGCTCTCGCTTAATCTACCCACACATATTTCAACGTGGTAACAGCGACAGCTCACGTCCTAAAGTGTTTTGCACATGGTTAAGGCACTTTAACTCCAACAAATAAGCGCTTCTAAATTATTATCACCAACAAATCAATGACTTGTATTATATGACTTATCTTCAACTCCATATAAGAAGTATTTCAAGCTGCAGCTTCAGCTTACGGCCATACCAGCCTGGATGCGCCCGATCTCGTCTGATCTCGGAAGCTAAGCAGGGTCGGGCCTGGTTAGTACTTGGATGGGAGACCGCCTGGGAATACCAGGTGCTGTAAGCTTTTTCAACCAGAAGAGAGCGGTCTCGCTTAATCTACCCACACATATTTCAACGTGGTAACAGCGACAGCTCACGTCCTAAAGTGTTTTGCACATGGTTAAGGCACTTTAACTCCAACAAATAAGCGCTTCTAAATTATTATCACAAACAAATCAATGACTTGTATTATATACTTATCTTCAACTCCATATAAGAATTATTTCAAGCTGCAGCTTCAGCTTACGGCCATACCAGCCTGGATGCGCCCGATCTCGTCTGATCTCGGAAGCTAAGCAGGGTCGGGCCTGGTTAGTACTTGGATGGGAGACCGCCTGGGAATACCAGGTGCTGTAAGCATTTTCAACCTGCAGAGAGCGCTCTCGCTTAATCTACCCACACATATTTCAACGTGGTAACAGCGACAGCTCACGTCCTAAAGTGTTTTGCACATGGTTAAGGCACTTTAACTCCAACAAATAAGCGCTTCTAAATTATTATCACCAACAAATCAATGACTTGTATTATATACTTATCTTTAACTCCATATGAGAAGTATTTCAAGCTGCAGCTTCTGCTGACGGCCATACCAGCCTGGATGCGCCCGATCTCGTCTGATCTCGGAAGCTAAGCAGGGTCGGGCCTGGTTAGTACTTGGATGGGAGACAGCCTGGGAATACCAGGTGCTGTAAGCTTTTTCAACCAGCAGAGAACGGTCTCGCTTAATCTAGCCACACATATTTCAACGTGGTAACAGCGACAGCTCACGTCCTAAAGTGTTTTGCACATGGTTAAGGCACTTTAACTCCAACAAATAAGCGCTTCTAAATTATTATCACAAACAAATCAATGACTTGTATTATATACTTATCTTCAACTCCATATAAGAAGTATTTCAAGCTGCAGCTTCAGCTTACGGCCATACCAGCCTGGATGCGCCCGATCTCGTCTGATCTCGGAAGCTAAGCAGGGTCGGGCCTGGTTAGTACTTGGATGGGAGACCGCCTGGGAATACCAGGTGCTGTAAGGCTTTTTCAACCAGCAGAGAACGCTCTCGCTTAATCTAGCCACACATATTTCAACATGGTAACAGCGACAGCTCACGTCCTAAAGTGTTTTGCACATGGTTAAGGCACTTTAACTCCAACAAATAAAACCAACAGATCAATGACTTATATTCTATGACTTATCTTCAACTCCATATAAGAGGTATTTCAAGCTGCAGCTTCTGCTTACGGCCATACCAGCCTGGATGCGCCCAGTCTCGTCTGATCTCGGAAGCTAAGCAGGGTCAGGCCTGGTTAGTACTTGGATGGGAGACCGCCTGGGAATACCAGGTGCTGTAAGCATTTTCAACCTGCAGAGAGCGCTCTCGCTTAATCTACCCACACATATTTCAACGTGGTAACAGCGACAGCTCACGTCCTAAAGTGTTTTGCACATGGTTAAGGCACTTTAACTCCAACAAATAAGTGCTTCTAAATTATTATCACCAACAAATCAATGACTTATATTATGACTTATCTTCACTCCATATAAGAAGTATTTCAAGCTGCAGCTTCAGCTTACGGCCATACCAGCCTGGATGCGCCCGATCTCGTCTGATCTCGGAAGCTAAGCAGGGTCGGGCCTGGTTAGTACTTGGATGGGAGACAGCCTGGGAATACCAGGTGCTGTAAGCTTTTTCAACCAGCAGAGAACGGTCTCGCTTAATCTAGCCACACATATTTCAACGTGGTAAGAGCGACAGCTCACGTCCTAAAGTCTTTTGCACATGGTTAAGGCACTTTAACTCCAACAAATAAAACCAACAAATCAATGACTTATATTCTATGACTTATCTTCAACTCCATATCAGAGGTATTTCAAGCTGCAGCTTCTGCTTACGCCCATACCAGCCTGGATGCGCCCGATCTCGTCTGATCTCGGAAGCTAAGCAGGGTCGGGCCTGGTTAGTACTTGGATGGGAGACAGCCTGGGAATACCAGGTGCTGTAAGCTTTTTCAACCAGCAGAGAACGGTCTTGCTTAATCTAGCCACACATATTTCAACGTGGTAACAGCGACAGCTCACGTCCTAAAGTGTTTTGCACATGGTTAAGGCACTTTAACTCCAACAAATAAGCGCTTCTAAATTATTATCACAAACAAATCAATGACTTGTATTATATACTTATCTTCAACTCCATATAAGAAGTATTTCAAGCTGCAGCTTCAGCTTACGGCCATACCAGCCTGGATGCGCCCGATCTCGTCTGATCTCGGAAGCTAAGCAGGGTCGGGCCTGGTTAGTACTTGGATGGGAGACCGCCTGGGAATACCAGGTGCTGTAAGCTTTTTCAACCAGCAGAGAACGCTCTCGCTTAATCTAGCCACACATATTTCAACATGGTAACAGCGACAGCTCACGTCCTAAAGTGTTTTGCACATGGTTAAGGCACTTTAACTCCAACAAATAAAACCAACAGATCAATGACTTATATTCTATGACTTATCTTCAACTCCATATAAGAGGTATTTCAAGCTGCAGCTTCTGCTTACGGCCATACCAGCCTGGATGCGCCCAGTCTCGTCTGATCTCGGAAGCTACGCAGGGTCAGGCCTGGTTAGTACTTGGATGGGAGACCGCCTGGGAATACCAGGTGCTGTAAGCATTTTCAACCTGCAGAGAGCGCTCTCGCTTAATCTACCCACACATATTTCAACGTGGTAACAGCGACAGCTCACGTCCTAAAGTGTTTTGCACATGGTTAAGGCACTTTAACTCCAACAAATAAGTGCTTCTAAATTATTATCACCAACAAATCAATGACTTATATTATATGACTTATCTTCAACTCCATATAAGAGGTATTTCAAGCTGCAGCTTCAGCTTCAGCTTACGGCCATACCAGCCTGGATGCGCCCGATCTCGCCTGATCTCGGAAGCTAAGCAGGGTCGGGCTTGGTTAGTACTTGGATGGGAGACCGCCTGGGAATACCAGGTGCTGTAAGCTTTTTCAACCAGCAGAGAGCGCTCTCGCTTAATCTACCCACACATATTTCAACGTGGTAACAGCGACAGCTCACGTCCTAAAGTGTTTCGCACATGGTTAAGGCACTTTAACTCCAACAAATAAGCGCTTCTAAATTATTATCACCAACAAATCAATGACTTGTATTATATACTTATCTTTAACTCCATATAAGAAGTATTTCAAGCTGCAGCTTCAGCTTACGGCCATACCAGCCTGGATGCGCCCGATCTCGTCTGATCTCGGAAGCTAAGCAGGGTCGGGCCTGGTTAGTACTTGGATGGGAGACAGGCTGGGAATACCAGGTGCTGTAAGCTTTTTCAACCAGCAGAGAACGGTCTCGCTTAATCTAGCCACACATATTTCAACGTGGTAAGAGCGACAGCTCACGTCCTAAAGTCTTTTGCACATGGTTAAGGCACTTTAACTCCAACAAATAAAACCAACAAATCAATGACTTATATTCTATGACTTATCTTCAACTCCATATCAGAGGTATTTCAAGCTGCAGCTTCTGCTTACGCCCATACCAGCCTGGATGCGCCCGATCTCGTCTGATCTCGGAAGCTACGCAGGGTCAGGCCTGGTTAGTACTTGGATGGGAGACCGCCTGGGAATACCAGGTGCTGTAAGCATTTTCAACCTGCAGAGAGCGCTCTCGCTTAATCTACCCACACATATTTCAACGTGGTAACAGCGACAGCTCACGTCCTAAAGTGTTTTGCACATGGTTAAGGCACTTTAACTCCAACAAATAAGTGCTTCTAAATTATTATCACCAACAAATCAATGACTTATATTATATGACTTATCTTCAACTCCATATAAGAGGTATTTCAAGCTGCAGCTTCAGCTTCAGCTTACGGCCATACCAGCCTGGATGCGCCCGATCTCGCCTGATCTCGGAAGCTAAGCAGGGTCGGGCTTGGTTAGTACTTGGATGGGAGACCGCCTGGGAATACCAGGTGCTGTAAGCTTTTTCAACCAGCAGAGAGCGCTCTCGCTTAATCTACCCACACATATTTCAACGTGGTAACAGCGACAGCTCACGTCCTAAAGTGTTTCGCACATGGTTAAGGCACTTTAACTCCAACAAATAAGCGCTTCTAAATTATTATCACCAACAAATCAATGACTTGTATTATATACTTATCTTTAACTCCATATAAGAAGTATTTCAAGCTGCAGCTTCAGCTTACGGCCATACCAGCCTGGATGCGCCCGATCTCGTCTGATCTCGGAAGCTAAGCAGGGTCGGGCCTGGTTAGTACTTGGATGGGAGACAGGCTGGGAATACCAGGTGCTGTAAGCTTTTTCAACCAGCAGAGAACGGTCTCGCTTAATCTAGCCACACATATTTCAACGTGGTAAGAGCGACAGCTCACGTCCTAAAGTCTTTTGCACATGGTTAAGGCACTTTAACTCCAACAAATAAAACCAACAAATCAATGACTTATATTCTATGACTTATCTTCAACTCCATATCAGAGGTATTTCAAGCTGCAGCTTCTGCTTACGCCCATACCAGCCTGGATGCGCCCGATCTCGTCTGATCTCGGAAGCTAAGCAGGGTCGGGCCTGGTTAGTACTTGGATGGGAGACAGCCTGGGAATACCAGGTGCTGTAAGCTTTTTCAACCAGCAGAGAACGGTCTCGCTTAATCTAGCCACACATATTTCAACGTGGTAACAGCGACAGCTCACGTCCTAAAGTGTTTTGCACACCGTTAAGGCACTTTAACTCCAACAAATAAGCGCTTCTAAATTATTATCACCAACAAATCAATGACTTGTATTATATACTTATCTTCAACTCCATATAAGAAGTATTTCAAGCTGCAGCTTCAGCTTACGGCCATACCAGCCTGGATGCGCCCGATCTCGTCTGATCTCGGAAGCTAAGCAGGGTCGGGCCTGGTTAGTACTTGGATGGAAGACATCCTGGGAATACCAGGTGCTGTAAGCTTTTTCAACCAGCAGAGAACGGTCTCGCTTAATCTAGCCACACATATTTCAACGTGGTAAGAGCGACAGCTCACGTCCTAAAGTCTTTTGCACATGGTTAAGGCACTTTAACTCCAACAAATAAAACCAACAAATCAATGACTTATATTCTATGACTTATCTTCAACTCCATATCAGAGGTATTTCAAGCTGCAGCTTCTGCTTACGCCCATACCAGCCTGGATGCGCCCAATCTCGTCTGATCTCGGAAGCTAAGCAGGGTCGGGCCTGGTTAGTACTTGGATGGGAGACAGCCTGGGAATACCAGGTGCTGTAAGCTTTTTCAACCAGCAGAGAACGGTCTCGCTTAATCTACCCACACATATTTCAACGTGGTAACAGCGACAGCTCACGTCCTAAAGTGTTTTGCACATGGTTAAGGCACTTTAACTCCAACAAATAAAACCAACAAATCAATGATTCATATCATATGACTTATCTTCAACTCCATATAAGAGGTATTTCAAGCTGCAGCTTCAGCTTCAGCTTACGGCCATACCAGCCTGGATGCGCCCGATCTCGCCTGATCTCGGAAGCTAAGCAGGGTCGGGCTTGGTTAGTACTTGGATGGGAGACCGCCTGGGAATACCAGGTGCTGTAAGCTTTTTCAACCAGCAGAGAGCGCTCTCGCTTAATCTACCCACACATATTTCAACGTGGTAACAGCGACAGCTCACGTCCTAAAGTGTTTTGCACATGGTTAAGGCACTTTAACTCCAACAAATAAGCGCTTTTAAATTATTATCACAAACAAATCAATGACTTGTATTATATACTTATCTTTAACTCCATATAAGAAGTATTTCAAGCTGCAGCTTCAGCTTACGGCCATACCTGCCTGGATGCGCCCGATCTCGTCTGATCTCGGAAGCTAAGCAGGGTCGGGCCTGGTTAGTACTTGGATGGGAGACCGCCTGGGAATACCAGGTGCTGTAAGCTTTTTCAACCAGCAGAGAGCGCTCTCGCTTAATCTAGCCACACATATTTCAACGTGGTAACAGCGACAGCTCACGTCCTAAAGTGTTTTGCACATGGTTAAGGCACTTTAACTCCAACAAATAAGCGCTTCTAAATTATTATCACCAACAAATCAATGACTTGTATTATATACTTATCTTTAACTCCATATAAGAAGTATTTCAAGCTGCAGCTTCAGCTTACGGCCATACCAGCCTGGATGCGCCCGATCTCGTCTGATCTCGGAAGCTAAGCAGGGTCGGGCCTGGTTAGTACTTGGATGGGAGACAGCCTGGGAATACCAGGTGCTGTAAGCTTTTTCAACCAGCATAGAACGGTCTCGCTTAATCTAGCCACACATATTTCAACGTGGTAAGAGCGACAGCTCACGTCCTAAAGTCTTTTGCACATGGTTAAGGCACTTTAACTCCAACAAATAAAACCAACAAATCAATGACTTATATTCTATGACTTATCTTCAACTCCATATCAGAGGTATTTCAAGCTGCAGCTTCTGCTTACGCCCATACCAGCCTGGATGCGCCCGATCTCGTCTGATCTCGGAAGCTAAGCAGGGTCGGGCCTGGTTAGTACTTGGATGGGAGACAGCCTGGGAATACCAGGTGCTGTAAGCTTTTTCAACCAGCAGAGAACGGTCTCGCTTAATCTAGCCACACATATTTCAACGTGGTAACAGCGACAGCTCACGTCCTAAAGTGTTTTGCACATGGTTAAGGCACTTTAACTCCAACAAATAAAACCAACAAATCAATGACTTATATCATATGACTTATCTTCAACTCCATATAAGAGGTATTTCAAGCTGCAGCTTCAGCTTCAGCTTACGGCCATACCAGCCTGGATGCGCCCGATCTCGCCTGATCTCGGAAGCTAAGCAGGGTCGGGCTTGGTTAGTACTTGGATGGGAGACCGCCTGGGAATACCAGGTGCTGTAAGCTTTTTCAACCAGCAGAGAGCGCTCTCGCTTAATCTACCCACACATATTTCAACGTGCTAACAGCGACAGCTCACGTCCTAAAGTGTTTTGCACATGGTTAAGGCACTTTAACTCCAACAAATAAGCGCTTCTAAATTATTAACACAAACAAATCAATGACTTGTATTATATACTTATCTTCAACTCCATATAAGAAGTATTTCAAGCTGCAGCTTCAGCTTACGGCCATACCAGCCTGGATGCGCCCGATCTCGTCTGATCTCGGAAGCTAAGCAGGGTCGGGCCTGGTTAGTACTTGGATGGGAGACCGCCTGGGAATACCAGGTGCTGTAAGCTTTTTCAACCAGCAGAGAACGCTCTCGCTTAATCTACCCACACATATTTCAACGTGGTAACAGCGACAGCTCACGTCCTAAAGTGTTTTGCACATAGTTAAGGCACTTTAACTCCAACAAATAAAACCAACAAATCAATGACTTTTATTCTATGACTTATCTTCAACTCCATATAAGAGGTATTTCAAGCAGGAGCTTCTGCTTACGGCAATACCAGCCTGGATGCGCCCGATCTCGTCTGATCTCGGAAGCTAAGCAGGGTCGGGCCTGGTTAGTACTTGGATGGGAGACCGCCTGGGAATACCAGGTGCTGTAAGCATTTTCAACCAGCAGAGAGCGCTCTCGCTTAATCTACCCACACATATTTCAACGTGGTAACAGCGACAGCTCACGTCCTAAAGTGTTTTGCACATGGTTAAGGCACTTTAACTCCAACAAATAAGCGCTTTTAAATTATTATCACAAACAAATCAATGACTTGTATTATATACTTATCTTTAACTCCATATAAGAAGTATTTCAAGCTGCAGCTTCAGCTTACGGCCATACCTGCCTGGATGCGCCCGATCTCGTCTGATCTCGGAAGCTAAGCAGGGTCGGGCCTGGTTAGTACTTGGATGGGAGACCGCCTGGGAATACCAGGTGCTGTAAGCTTTTTCAACCAGCAGAGAGCGCTCTCGCTTAATCTAGCCACACATATTTCAACGTGGTAACAGCGACAGCTCACGTCCTAAAGTGTTTTGCACATGGTTAAGGCACTTTAACTCCAACAAATAAAACCAACAAATCAATGACTTATATCATATGACTTATCTTCAACTCCATATAAGAGGTATTTCAAGCTGCAGCTTCAGCTTCAGCTTACGGCCATACCAGCCTGGATGCGCCCGATCTCGCCTGATCTCGGAAGCTAAGCAGGGTCGGGCTTGGTTAGTACTTGGATGGGAGACCGCCTGGGAATACCAGGTGCTGTAAGCTTTTTCAACCAGCAGAGAGCGCTCTCGCTTAATCTACCCACACATATTTCAACGTGCTAACAGCGACAGCTCACGTCCTAAAGTGTTTTGCACATGGTTAAGGCACTTTAACTCCAACAAATAAGCGCTTCTAAATTATTAACACAAACAAATCAATGACTTGTATTATATACTTATCTTCAACTCCATATAAGAAGTATTTCAAGCTGCAGCTTCAGCTTACGGCCATACCAGCCTGGATGCGCCCGATCTCGTCTGATCTCGGAAGCTAAGCAGGGTCGGGCCTGGTTAGTACTTGGATGGGAGACCGCCTGGGAATACCAGGTGCTGTAAGCTTTTTCAACCAGCAGAGAACGCTCTCGCTTAATCTACCCACACATATTTCAACGTGGTAACAGCGACAGCTCACGTCCTAAAGTGTTTTGCACATAGTTAAGGCACTTTAACTCCAACAAATAAAACCAACAAATCAATGACTTTTATTCTATGACTTATCTTCAACTCCATATAAGAGG
This sequence comes from Cololabis saira, assembly GCF_033807715.1. Lineage (NCBI taxonomy): Eukaryota > Metazoa > Chordata > Actinopteri > Beloniformes > Belonidae > Cololabis > Cololabis saira. Next base: position 226,637 of record NW_026906205.1, read on the forward strand.
TATTTCAAGCAGGAGCTTCTGCTTACGGCAATACCAGCCTGGATGCGCCCGATCTCGTCTGATCTCGGAAGCTAAGCAGGGTCGGGCCTGGTTAGTACTTGGATGGGAGACCGCCTGGGAATACCAGGTGCTGTAAGCATTTTCAACCAGCAGAGAGCGCTCTCGCTTAATCTACGCACACATATTTCAACGTGGTAACAGCGACAGCTCACGTCCTAAAGTGTTTTTCACATGGTTAAGGCACTTTAACTCCAACAAATAAGCGCTTCTAAATTATTATCACCAACAAATCAATGACTTATATTATATTACTTATCTTCAACTCCATATAAGAGGTATTTCAAGCAGCAGCTTCTGCTTACGGCCATACCAGCCTGGATGCGCCCAATCTCCTCTGATCTCGGAAGCTAAGCAGGGTCGGGCCTGGTTAGTACTTGGATGGGAGACCGCCTGGGAATACCAGGTGCTGTAAGCATTTTCAACCAGCAGAGAGCGCTCTCGCTTAATCTACCCAGACATATTTCAACGTGGTAACAGCGACAGCTCACGTCCTAAAGTGTTTTGCACATGGTTAAGGCACTTTAACTCCAACAAATAAAACCAACAAATCAATGACTTATATTCTATGACTTATCTTCAACTCCATATAAGAGGTATTTCAAGCTGCAGCTTCTGCTTACGGCCATACCAGCCTGGATGCGCCCGATCTCCTCTGATCTCGGAAGCTAAGCAGGGTCGGGCCTGGTTAGTACTTGGATGGGAGACCGCCTGGGAATACCAGGTGCTGTAAGCTTTTTCAACCAGCAGAGAACGCTCTCGCTTAATCTACCCACACATATTTCAATGTGGTAACAGCGACAGCTC
>NW_026906205.1:237500-267500 GCF_033807715.1 Cololabis saira
TGGATGCGCCCGATCTCGTCTGATCTCGGAAGCTAAGCAGGGTCGGGCCTGGTTAGTACTTGAATGGGAGACCGCCTGGGAATACCAGGTGCTGTAAGCTTTTTCAACCAGCAGAGAGCGCTCTCGCTTAATCTACCCACACATATTTCAACGTGGTAAGAGCGACAGCTCACGTCCAAAAGTGTTTTGCACATGGTTAAGGCACTTTAACTCCAACAAATAAGCGCTTCTAAATTATTATCACCAACAAATCAATGACTTATATTCTATGACTTATCTTCAACTCCATATAAGAGGTATTTCAAGCAGCAGATTCTGCTTACGGCCATACCAGCCTAGATGCGCCCGATCTCGTCTGATCTCGGAAGCTAAGCAGGGTCGGGCCTGGTTAGTACTTGGATGGGAGACCGCCTGGGAATACCAGGTGCTGTAAGCTTTTTCAACCAGCAGAGAGCGCTCTCGCTTAATCTACCCACACATATTTCAACGTGGTAAGAGCGACAGCTCACGTCCAAAAGTGTTTTGCACATGGTTAAGGCACTTTAACTCCAACAAATAAGCGCTTCTAAATTATTATCACCAACAAATCAATGACTTATATTATATGACTTATCTTCAACTCCATATAAGAGGTGTTTCAAGCTGCAGCTTCAGCTTACGGCCATACCAGCCTGGATGCGCCCGATCTCGTCTGATCTCGGAAGCTAAGCAGGGTCGGGCCTGGTTAGTACTTGGATGGGAGACCGCCTGGGAATATCAGGTGCTGTAAGCTTTTTCAACCAGCAGAGAGCGCTCTCGCTTAATCTACCCACACATATTTCAACGTGGTAACAGCGACAGCTCACGTCCTAAAGTGTTTTGCACATGGTTAAGGCACTTTAACTCCAACAAATAAAACCAACAAATCAATGACTTATATGCTATGACTTATCTTCAACTCCATATAAGAGGTATTTCAAGCTGCAGCTTCTGCTTACAGCCATACCAGCCTGGATGCGCCCGATCTCGTCTGATCTCGGAAGCTAAGCAGGGTCGGGCCTGGTTAGTACTTGGATGGGAGACCGCCTGGGAATACCAGGTGCTGTAAGCTTTTTCAACCAGCAGAGAGCGCTCTCGCTTAATCTACCCACACATATTTCAACGTGGTAACAGCGACAGTTCACGTCCTAAAGTGTTTTGCACATGGTTAAGGCACTTTAACTCCAACAAATAAAACCAACAAATCAATGACTTATATGCTATGACTTATCTTCAACTCCATATAAGAGGTATTTCAAGCTGCAGCTTCTGCTTACAGCCATACCAGCCTAGATGCGCCCGATCTCGTCTGATCTCGGAAGCTAAGCAGGGTCGGGCCTGGTTAGTACTTGGATGGGAGACCGCCTGGGAATACCAGGTGCTGTAAGCATTTTCAACCAGCAGAGAGCGCTCTCGCTTAATCTACCCACACATATTTCAACGTGGTAACAGCGACAGCTCACGTCCTAAAGTGTTTTGCACATGGTTAAGGCACTTTAACTCCAACAAATAAACGCTTCTAAATTATTATCACCAACAAATCAATGACTTATATTATATGACTTATCTTCAACTCCATATAAGAGGTATTTCAAGCAGCAGCTTCTGCTTACGGCCATACCAGCCTGGATGCGCCCGATCTCATCTGATCTCGGAAGCTAAGCAGGGTCGGGCCTGGTTAGTACTTGGATGGGAGACCGCCTGGGAATACCAGGTGCTGTAAGCATTTTCAACCAGCAGAGAGCACTCTCGCTTAATCTACCCACACATATTTCAACGTGGTAACAGCGACAGCTCACGTCCAAAAGTGTTTTGCACATGGTTAAGGCACTTTAACTCCAACAAATAAAACCAACAAATCAATGACTTATATTCTATGACTTATCTTCAACTCCATATAAGAGGTATTTCAAGCTGCAGCTTCTGCTTACGGCCATACCAGCCTGGATGCGCCCGATCTCGTCTGATCTCGGAAGTTAAGCAGGGTCGGGCCTGGTTAGTACTTGGATGGGAGACCGCCTGGGAATACCAGGTGTTGTAAGTATTTTCAACCAGCAGAGTGCGCTCTCGCTTAATCTACCCACACATATTTCAACGTGGTAACAGCGACAGCTCACGTCCTAAAGTGTTTTGCACATGGTTAAGGCACTTTAACTCCAACAAATATGCGCTTCTAAATTATTATCACCAACAAATCAATGACTTATATTATATGACTTATCTTCAACTCCATATAAGAGGTATTTCAAGCTACAGCTTCAGCTTATGGCCATACCAGCCTGGATGCGCCCGATCTCGTCTGATCTCGGAAGCTAAGCAGGGTCAGGCCTGGTTAGGACTTGGATGGGAGACCGCCTGGGAATATCAGGTGCTGTAAGCTTTTTCAACCAGCAGAGAGCGCTCTCGCTTAATCTACCCACACATATTTCAACGTGGTAACAGCGACAGCTCACGTCCTAAAGTGTTTTGCACATGGTTAAGGCACTTTAACTCCAACAAATAAAACCAACAAATCAATGACTTATATTCTATGACTTATCTTCAACTCCATATAAGAGGTATTTCAAGCAGCAGATTCTCCTTACGGCCATACCAGCCTGGATGCGCCCGATCTCGTCTGATCTCGGAAGCTAAGCAGGGTCGGGCCTGGTTAGTACTTGGATGGGAGACCGCCTCGGAATACCAGGTGCTGTAAGCATTTTCAACCAGCAGAGAGTGCTCTCGCTTAATCTACCTACACATATTTCAACGTGGTAACAGCGACAGCTCACGTCCTAAAGTGTTTTGCACATGGTTAAGGCACTTTAACTCCAACAAATAAGCGCTTCTAAATTATTATCACCAACAAATCAATGACTTGTATTATATGACTTATCTTCAACTCCATATAAGAAGTATTTCAAGCTGCAGCTTCAGCTTATGGCCATACCAGCCTGGATGCGCCCGATCTCGTCTGATCTCGGAAGCTAAGCAGGGTAGGGCCTGGTTAGTACTTGGATGGGAGACCGCCTGGGAATACCAGGTGCTGTAAGCTTTTTCAACCAGCAGAGAGCGCTCTCGCTTAATCTACCCACACATATTTCAACGTGGTAAGAGCGACAGCTCACGTCCAAAAGGGTTTTGCACATGGTTAAGGCACTTTAACTCCAACAAATAAAACCAACAAATCAATGACTTATATTCTATGACTTATCTTCAACTCCATATAAGAGGTATTTCAAGCTGCAGCTTCTGCTTACGGCCATACCAGCCTGGATGCGCCCGATCTCATCTGATCTCGGAAGCTAAGCAGGGTCGGGCCTGGTTAGTACTTGGATGGGAGACCGCCTGGGAATACCAGGTGCTGTAAGCTTTTTCAACCAGCAGAGAGCGCTCTCGCTTAATCTACCCACACATATTTCAACGTGGTAACAGCGACAGCTCACGTCCAAAAGTGTTTTTCACATGGTTAAGGCAGTCTAACTCCAACAAATAAGCGCTTCTAAATTATTATCACCAACAAATCAATGACTTATATTATATGACTTATCTTCAACTCCATATAAGAGGTATTTCAAGCAGCAGCTTCTGCTTACGGCCATACCAGCCTGGATGCGCCCGATCTTGTCTGACCTCGGAAGCTAAGCAGGGTCGGGCCTGGTTAGTACTTGGATGGGAGACCGCCTGGGAATACCAGGTGCTGTAAGCATTTTCAACCAGCAGAGAGCGCTCTCGCTTAATCTACCCACACATATTTCAACGTGGTAACAGCGACAGCTCACGTCCTAAAGTGTTTTGCACATGGTTAAGGCACTTTAACTCCAACAAATAAGCGCTTCTAAATTATTATCACCAACAAATCAATGACTTATATTATATGACTTATCTTCAACTCCATATAAGAGGTATTTCAAGCTGCAGCTTCAGCTTACGGCCATACCTGCCTGGATGCGCCCGATCTCGTCTGATCTCGAAAGCTAAGCAGGGTCGGGCCTGGTTAGTACTTGGATGGGAGACCGCCTGGGAATATCAGGTGCTGTAAGCTTTTTCAACCAGCAGAGAGCGCTCTCGCTTAATCTACCCACACATATTTCAACGTGGTAACAGCGACAGCTCACGTCCTAAAGTGTTTTGCACATGGTTAAGGCACTTTAACTCCAACAAATAAAACCAACAAATCAATGACTTATATGCTATGACTTATCTTCAACTCCATATAAGAGGTATTTCAAGCTGCAGCTTCTGCTTACGGCCATACCAGCCTGGATGCGCCCGATCTCGTCTGATCTCGGAAGCTAAGCAGGGTCGGGCCTGGTTAGTACTTGGATGGGAGACCGCCTGGGAATACCAGGTGCTGTAAGCTTTTTCAACCAGCAGAGAGCGCTCTCGCTTAATCTACCCACACATATTTCAACGTGGTAACAGCGACAGCTCACGTCCTAAAGTGTTTTTCACATGGTTAAGGCACTTTAACTCCAACAAATATGCGCTTCTAAATTATTATCACCAACAAATCAATGACTTATATTATATGACTTATCTTCAACTCCATATAAGAGGTATTTCAAGCTGCAGCTTCAGCTTATGGCCATACCAGCCTGGATGCGCCCGATCTCGTCTGATCTCGGAAGCTAAGCAGGGTCAGGCCTGGTTAGGACTTGGATGGGAGACCGCCTGGGAATATCAGGTGCTGTAAGCTTTTTCAACCAGCAGAGAGCGCTCTCGCTTAATCTACCCACACATATTTCAACGTGGTAACAGCGACAGCTCACGTCCTAAAGTGTTTTGCACATGGTTAAGGCACTTTAACTCCAACAAATAAAACCAACAAATCGCTGACTTATATTCTATGACTTATCTTCAACTCCATATAAGAGGTATTTCAAGCAGCAGATTCTGCTTACGGCCATACCAGCCTGGATGCGCCCGATCTCGTCTGATCTCGGAAGCTAAGCAGGGTCGGGCCTGGTTAGTACTTGGATGGGAGACCGCCTGGGAATATCAGGTGCTGTAAGCTTTTTCAACCAGCAGAGAGCGCTCTCGCTTAATCTACCCACACATATTTCAACGTGGTAACAACGACAGCTCACGTCCTAAAGTGTTTTGCACATGGTTAAGGCACTTTAACTCCAACAAATAAAACCAACAAATCAATGACTTATATGCTATGACTTATCTTCAACTCCATATAAGAGGTATTTCAAGCTGCAGCTTCTGCTTACGGCCATACCAGCCTGGATGCGCCCGATCTCGTCTGATCTCGGAAGCTAAGCAGGGTCGGGCCTGGTTAGTACTTGGATGGGAGACCGCCTGGGAATACCAGGTGCTGTAAGCTTTTTCAACCAGCAGAGAGCGCTCTCGCTTAATCTACCCACACATATTTCAACGTGGTAACAGCGACAGCTCACGTCCTAAAGTGTTTTTCACATGGTTAAGGCACTTTAACTCCAACAAATATGCGCTTCTAAATTATTATCACCAACAAATCAATGACTTATATTATATGACTTATCTTCAACTCCATATAAGAGGTATTTCAAGCTGCAGCTTCAGCTTATGGCCATACCAGCCTGGATGCGCCCGATCTCGTCTGATCTCGGAAGCTAAGCAGGGTCAGGCCTGGTTAGGACTTGGATGGGAGACCGCCTGGGAATATCAGGTGCTGTAAGCTTTTTCAACCAGCAGAGAGCGCTCTCGCTTAATCTACCCACACATATTTCAACGTGGTAACAGCGACAGCTCACGTCCTAAAGTGTTTTGCACATGGTTAAGGCACTTTAACTCCAACAAATAAAACCAACAAATCGCTGACTTATATTCTATGACTTATCTTCAACTCCATATAAGAGGTATTTCAAGCAGCAGATTCTGCTTACGGCCATACCAGCCTGGATGCGCCCGATCTCGTCTGATCTCGGAAGCTAAGCAGGGTCGGGCCTGGTTAGTACTTGGATGGGAGACCGCCTGGGAATATCAGGTGCTGTAAGCTTTTTCAACCAGCAGAGAGCGCTATCGCTTAATCTACCCACACATATTTCAACGTGGTAACAGCGACAGCTCACGTCCTAAAGGGTTTTGCACATGGTTAAGGCACTTTAACTCCAACAAATAAGCGCTTCTAAATTATTATCACCAACAAATCAATGACTTATATTATATGACTTATCTTCAACTCCATATAAGAGGTATTTCAAGCTGCAGCTTCAGCTTACGGCCATACCTGCCTGGATGCGCCCGATCTCGTCTGATCTCGAAAGCTAAGCAGGGTCGGGCCTGGTTAGTACTTGGATGGGAGACCGCCTGGGAATATCAGGTGCTGTAAGCTTTTTCAACCAGCAGAGAGCGCTCTCGCTTAATCTACCCACACATATTTCAACGTGGTAACAGCGACAGCTCACGTCCTAAAGTGTTTTGCACATGGTTAAGGCACTTTAACTCCAACAAATAAAACCAACAAATCAATGACTTATATGCTATGACTTATCTTCAACTCCATATAAGAGGTATTTCAAGCTGCAGCTTCTGCTTACGGCCATACCAGCCTGGATGCGCCCGATCTCGTCTGATCTCGGAAGCTAAGCAGGGTCGGGCCTGGTTAGTACTTGGATGGGAGACCGCCTGGGAATACCAGGTGCTGTAAGCTTTTTCAACCAGCAGAGAGCGCTCTCGCTTAATCTACCCACACATATTTCAACGTGGTAACAGCGACAGCTCACGTCCTAAAGTGTTTTTCACATGGTTAAGGCACTTTAACTCCAACAAATATGCGCTTCTAAATTATTATCACCAACAAATCAATGACTTATATTATATGACTTATCTTCAACTCCATATAAGAGGTATTTCAAGCTGCAGCTTCAGCTTATGGCCATACCAGCCTGGATGCGCCCGATCTCGTCTGATCTCGGAAGCTAAGCAGGGTCAGGCCTGGTTAGGACTTGGATGGGAGACCGCCTGGGAATATCAGGTGCTGTAAGCTTTTTCAACCAGCAGAGAGCGCTCTCGCTTAATCTACCCACACATATTTCAACGTGGTAACAGCGACAGCTCACGTCCTAAAGTGTTTTGCACATGGTTAAGGCACTTTAACTCCAACAAATAAAACCAACAAATCGCTGACTTATATTCTATGACTTATCTTCAACTCCATATAAGAGGTATTTCAAGCAGCAGATTCTGCTTACGGCCATACCAGCCTGGATGCGCCCGATCTCGTCTGATCTCGGAAGCTAAGCAGGGTCGGGCCTGGTTAGTACTTGGATGGGAGACCGCCTGGGAATATCAGGTGCTGTAAGCTTTTTCAACCAGCAGAGAGCGCTCTCGCTTAATCTACCCACACATATTTCAACGTGGTAACAACGACAGCTCACGTCCTAAAGTGTTTTGCACATGGTTAAGGCACTTTAACTCCAACAAATAAAACCAACAAATCAATGACTTATATGCTATGACTTATCTTCAACTCCATATAAGAGGTATTTCAAGCTGCAGCTTCTGCTTACGGCCATACCAGCCTGGATGCGCCCGATCTCGTCTGATCTCGGAAGCTAAGCAGGGTCGGGCCTGGTTAGTACTTGGATGGGAGACCGCCTGGGAATACCAGGTGCTGTAAGCTTTTTCAACCAGCAGAGAGCGCTCTCGCTTAATCTACCCACACATATTTCAACGTGGTAACAGCGACAGCTCACGTCCTAAAGTGTTTTTCACATGGTTAAGGCACTTTAACTCCAACAAATATGCGCTTCTAAATTATTATCACCAACAAATCAATGACTTATATTATATGACTTATCTTCAACTCCATATAAGAGGTATTTCAAGCTGCAGCTTCAGCTTATGGCCATACCAGCCTGGATGCGCCCGATCTCGTCTGATCTCGGAAGCTAAGCAGGGTCAGGCCTGGTTAGGACTTGGATGGGAGACCGCCTGGGAATATCAGGTGCTGTAAGCTTTTTCAACCAGCAGAGAGCGCTCTCGCTTAATCTACCCACACATATTTCAACGTGGTAACAGCGACAGCTCACGTCCTAAAGTGTTTTGCACATGGTTAAGGCACTTTAACTCCAACAAATAAAACCAACAAATCGCTGACTTATATTCTATGACTTATCTTCAACTCCATATAAGAGGTATTTCAAGCAGCAGATTCTGCTTACGGCCATACCAGCCTGGATGCGCCCGATCTCGTCTGATCTCGGAAGCTAAGCAGGGTCGGGCCTGGTTAGTACTTGGATGGGAGACCGCCTGGGAATATCAGGTGCTGTAAGCTTTTTCAACCAGCAGAGAGCGCTATCGCTTAATCTACCCACACATATTTCAACGTGGTAACAGCGACAGCTCACGTCCTAAAGGGTTTTGCACATGGTTAAGGCACTTTAACTCCAACAAATAAAACCAACAAATCAATGACTTATATGCTATGACTTATCTTCAACTCCATATAAGAGGTATTTCAAGCTGCGGCTTCTGCTTACGGCCATACCAGCCTGGATGCGCCCGATCTCGTCTGATCTCGGAAGCTAAGCAGGTTCGGGCCTGGTTAGTACTTGGATGGGAGACCGCCTGGGAATACCAGGTGCTGTAAGCTTTTTCAACCAGCAGAGAGCGCTCTCGCTTAATCTACCCACACATATTTCAACGTGGTAACAGCGACAGCTCACGTCCTAAAGTGTTTTTCACATGGTTAAGGCACTTTAACTCCAACAAATATGCGCTTCTAAATTATTATCACCAACAAATCAATGACTTATATTATATGACTTATCTTCAACTCCATATAAGAGGTATTTCAAGCTGCAGCTTCACCTTATGGCCATACCAGCCTGGATGCGCCCGATCTCGTCTGATCTCGGAAGCTAAGCAGGGTCAGGCCTGGTTAGGACTTGGATGGGAGACCGCCTGGGAATATCAGGTGCTGTAAGCTTTTTCAACCAGCAGAGAGCGCTCTCGCTTAATCTACCCACACATATTTCAACGTGGTAACAGCGACAGCTCACGTCCTAAAGTGTTTTGCACATGGCTAAGGCACTTTAACTCCAACAAATAAAACCAACAAATCAATGACTTATATTCTATGACTTATCTTCAACTCCATATAAGAGGTATTTCAAGCAGCAGCTTCTGCTTACGGCCATACCAGCCTGGATGCGCCCGATCTCGTCTGATCTCGGAAGCTAAGCAGGGTCGGGCCTGGTTAGTACCTGGATGGGAGACCGCCTGGGAATACCAGGTGCTGTAAGCTTTTTCAACCAGCAGAGAGCGCTCTCGCTTAATCTACCCACAAATATTTCAACGTGGTAAGAGCGACAGCTCACGTCCAAAAGTGTTTTGCACATGGTTAAGGCACTTTAACTCCAACAAATAAGCGCTTCTAAATTATTATCACCAACAAATCAATGACTTATATTATATGACTTATCTTCAACTCCATATAAGAAGTATTTCAAGCTGCAGCTTCACCTTATGGCCATACCAGCCTGGATGCGCCCGATCTCGTCTGATCTCGGAAGCTAAGCAGGGTTGGGCCTGGTTAGTACTTGGATGGGAGACCGCCTGGGAATACCAGGTGCTGTAAGAATTTTCAACCAGCAGAGAGCGCCCTCGCTTAATCTACCCACACATATTTCAACGTGGTAACAGCGACAGCTCACGTCCAAAAGTGTTTTTCACATGGTTAAGGCACTTTAACTCCAACAAATAAGCGCTTCTAAATTATTATCACCAACAAATCAATGACTTGTATTATATGACTTATCTTCAACTCCATATAAGAAGTATTTCAAGCTGCAGCTTCAGCTTATGGCTATACCAGCCTGGATGCGCCCGATCTCGTCTGATCTCGGAAGCTAAGCAGGGTCGGGCCTGGTTAGTATTTGGATGGGAGACCGCCTGGGAATACCAGGTGCTGTAAGCTTTTTCAACCAGCAGAGAGCGCTCTCGCTTAATCTACCCACACATATTTCAACGTGGTAAGAGCGACAGCTCACGTCCAAAAGTGTTAGGCACATGGTTAAGGCACTTTAACTCCAACAAATAAGCGCTTCTAAATTATTATCACCAACAAATCAATGACTTGTATTATATGACTTATCTTCAACTCCATATAAGAAGTATTTCAAGCTGCAGCTTCAGCTTATGGCTATACCAGCCTGGATGCGCCCGATCTCGTCTGATCTCGGAAGCTAAGCAGGGTCGGGCCTGGTTAGTACTTGGATGGGAGACCGCCTGGGAATACCAGGTGCTGTAAGCTTTTTCAACCAGCAGAGAGCGCTCTCGCTTAATCTACCCACACATATTTCAACGTGGTAAGAGCGACAGCTCACGTCCAAAAGTGTTAGGCACATGGTTAAGGCACTTTAACTCCAACAAATAAAACCAACAAATCAATGACTTATATTCTATGACTTATCTTCAACTCCATATAAGAGGTATTTCAAGCTGCAGCTTCTGCTTATGGCCATACCAGCCTGGATGCGCCCGATCTCGTCTGATCTCGGAAGCTAAGCAGGGTCGGGCCTGGTTAGTACTTGGATGGGAGACCGCCTGGGAATACCAGGTGCTGTAAGCTTTTTCAACCAGCAGAGAGCGCTCTCGCTTAATCTACCCACACATATTTCAACGTGGTAACAACGACAGCTCACGTCCAAAAGTGTTTTTCACATGGTTAAGGCACTTTAACTCCAACAAATAAGCGCTTCTAAATTATTATCACCAACAAATCAATGACTTGTATTATATGACTTATCTTCAACTCCATATAAGAAGTATTTCAAGCTGCAGCTTCAGCTTATGGCCATACCAGCCTGGATGCGCCCGATCTCGTCTGATCTCGGAAGCTAAGCAGGGTAGGGCCTGGTTAGTACTTGGATGGGAGACCGCCTGGGAATACCAGGTGCTGTAAGCATTTTCAACCAGCAGAGAGCGCTCTCGCTTAATCTACCCACACATATTTCAACGTGGTAACAGCAACAGCTCACGTCCTAAAGAGTTTTGCACATGGTTAAGGCACTTTAACTCCAACAAATAAAACCAACAAATCAATGACTTATATTCTATGACTTATCTTCAACTCCATATAAGAGGTATTTCAAGCTGCAGCTTCTGCTTACGGCCATACCAGCCTGGATGCGCCCGATCTCGTCTGATCTCGGAAGCTAAGCAGGGTCGGGCCTGGTTAGTACTTAAATGGGAGACCGCCTGGGAATACCAGGTGCTGTAAGCTTTTTCAACCAGCAGAGAGCGCTCTCGCTTAATCTACCCACACATATTTCAACGTGGTAAGAGCGACAGCTCACGTCCAAAAGTGTTTTTCACATGGTTAAGGCACTTTAACTCCAACAAATAAAACCAACAAATCAAGGACTTATATGCTATGACTTATCTTCAACTCCATATAAGAGGTATTTCAAGCTGCAGCTTCTGCTTACGGCCATACCAGCCTGGATGCGCCCGATCTCGTCTGATCTCGGAAGCTAAGCAGGGTCGGGCCTGGTTAGTACTTGGATGGGAGACCGCCTGGGAATACCAGGTGCTGTAAGCTTTCTCAACCAGCAGAGAGCGCTCTCGCTTAATCTACCCACACATATTTCAACGTGGTAACAGCGACAGCTCACGTCCTAAAGTGTTTTTCACATGGTTAAGGCACTTTAACTCCAACAAATAAGTGCTTCTAAATTATTATCACCAACAAATCAATGACTTATATTATATGACTTATCTTCAACTCCATATAAGAGGTATTTCAAGCAGCAGCTTCTGCTTACGGCCATACCAGCCTGGATGCGCCCGATCTCGTCTGATCTCGGAAGCTAAGCAGGGTCGGGCCTGGTTAGTACTTGGATGGGAGACCGCCTGGGAATACCAGGTGCTGTAAGCATTTTCAACCAGCAGAGAGCGCTCTCGCTTAATCTACCCACACATATTTCAACGTGGTAACAGCGACAGCTCACGTCCTAAAGTGTTTTGCACATGGTTAAGGCACTTTAACTCCAACAAATAAGCGCTTCTAAATTATTATCACCAACAAATCAATGACTTGTATTATATACTTATCTTCAACTCCATATAAGAAGTATTTCAAGCTGCAGCTTCAGCTTACGGCCATACCAGCCTGGATGCGCCCGATCTCGTCTGATCTCGGAAGCTAAGCAGGGTCGGGCCTGGTTAGTACTTGGATGGGAGACCGCCTGGGAATACCAGGTGCTGTAAGCATTTTCAACCAGCAGAGAGCGCTCTCGCTTAATCTACCCACACATATTTCAACGTGGTAACAGCAACAGCTCACGTCCTAAAGTGTTTTGCACATGGTTAAGGCACTTTAACTCCAACAAATAAAACCAACAAATCAATGACTTATATTCTATGACTTATCTTCAACTCCATATAAGAGGTATTTCAAGCTGCAGCTTCTGCTTACGGCCATACCAGCCTGGATGCACCCGATCTCGTCTGATCTCGGAAGCTAAGCAGGGTCGGGCCTGGTTAGTACTTGGATGGGAGACCGCCTGGGGATACCAGGTGCTGTAAGCTTTTTCAACCAGCAGAGAGCGCTCTCGCTTAATCTACCCACACATATTTCAACGTGGTAACAGCGACAGCTCACGTCCTAAAGTGTTTTGCACATGGTTAAGGCACTTTAACTCCAACAAATAAGCGCTTCTAAATTATTATCACCAACAAATCAATGACTTATATGCTATGACTTATCTTCAACTCCATATAAGAGGTATTTCAAGCTGCAGCTTCTGCTTACGGCCATACCAACCTGGATGCGCCCGATCTCGTCTGATCTCGGAAGCTAAGCAGGGTCGGGCCTGGTTAGTACTTGGATGGGAGACCGCCTGGGAATACCAGGTGCTGTAAGCTTTTTCAACCAGCAGAGAGCGCTCTCGCTTAATCTACCCACACATATTTCAACGTGGTAACAGCGACAGCTCACGTCCTAAAGTGTTTTTCACATGGTTAAGGCACTTTAACTCCAACAAATATGCGCTTCTAAATTATTATCACCAACAAATCAATGACTTATATTATATGACTTATCTTCAACTCCATATAAGAGGTATTTCAAGCTGCAGCTTCAGCTTATGGCCATACCAGCCTGGATGCGCCCGATCTCGTCTGATCTCGGAAGCTAAGCAGGGTCAGGCCTGGTTAGGACTTGGATGGGAGACCGCCTGGGAATATCAGGTGCTGTAAGCTTTTTCAACCAGCAGAGAGCGCTCTCGCTTAATCTACCCACACATATTTCAACGTGGTAACAGCGACAGCTCACGTCCTAAAGTGTTTTGCACATGGTTAAGGCACTTTAACTCCAACAAATAAAACCAACAAATCGCTGACTTATATTCTATGACTTATCTTCAACTCCATATAAGAGGTATTTCAAGCAGCAGATTCTGCTTACGGCCATACCAGCCTGGATGCACCCGATCTCGTCTGATCTCGGAAGCTAAGCAGGGTCGGGCCTGGTTTGTACTTGGATGGGAGACCGCCTGGGAATATCAGGTGCTGTAAGCTTTTTCAACCAGCAGAGAGCGCTCTCGCTTAATCTACCCACACATATTTCAACGTGGTAACAGCGACAGCTCACGTCCTAAAGTGTTTTGCACATGGTTAAGGCACTTTAACTCCAACAAATAAAACCAACAAATCAATGACTTATATGCTATGACTTATCTTCAACTCCATATAAGAGGTATTTCAAGCTGCAGCTTCTGCTTACGGCCATACCAGCCTGGATGCGCCCGATCTCGTCTGATCTCGGAAGCTAAGCAGGGTCGGGCCTGGTTAGTACTTGGATGGGAGACCGCCTGGGAATACCAGGTGCTGTAAGCTTTTTCAACCAGCAGAGAGCGCTCTCGCTTAATCTACCCACACATATTTCAACGTGGTAACAGCGACAGCTCACGTCCTAAAGTGTTTTTCACATGGTTAAGGCACTTTAACTCCAACAAATATGCGCTTCTAAATTATTATCACCAACAAATCAATGACTTATATTATATGACTTATCTTCAACTCCATATAAGAGGTATTTCAAGCTGCAGCTTCAGCTTATGGCCATACCAGCCTGGATGCGCCCGATCTCGTCTGATCTCGGAAGCTAAGCAGGGTCAGGCCTGGTTAGGACTTGGATGGGAGACCGCCTGGGAATATCAGGTGCTGTAAGCTTTTTCAACCAGCAGAGAGCGCTCTCGCTTAATCTACCCACACATATTTCAACGTGGTAACAGCGACAGCTCACGTCCTAAAGTGTTTTGCACATGGTTAAGGCACTTTAACTCCAACAAATAAAACCAACAAATCGCTGACTTATATTCTATGACTTATCTTCAACTCCATATAAGAGGTATTTCAAGCAGCAGATTCTGCTTACGGCCATACCAGCCTGGATGCGCCCGATCTCGTCTGATCTCGGAAGCTAAGCAGGGTCGGGCCTGGTTAGTACTTGGATGGGAGACCGCCTGGGAATATCAGGTGCTGTAAGCTTTTTCAACCAGCAGAGAGCGCTCTCGCTTAATCTACCCACACATATTTCAACGTGGTAACAGCGACAGCTCACGTCCTAAAGGGTTTTGCACATGGTTAAGGCACTTTAACTCCAACAAATAAAACCAACAAATCAATGACTTATATGCTATGACTTATCTTCAACTCCATATAAGAGGTATTTCAAGCTGCGGCTTCTGCTTACGGCCATACCAGCCTGGATGCGCCCGATCTCGTCTGATCTCGGAAGCTAAGCAGGTTCGGGCCTGGTTAGTACTTGGATGGGAGACCGCCTGGGAATACCAGGTGCTGTAAGCTTTTTCAACCAGCAGAGAGCGCTCTCGCTTAATCTACCCACACATATTTCAACGTGGTAACAGCGACAGCTCACGTCCTAAAGTGTTTTTCACATGGTTAAGGCACTTTAACTCCAACAAATATGCGCTTCTAAATTATTATCACCAACAAATCAATGACTTATATTATATGACTTATCTTCAACTCCATATAAGAAGTATTTCAAGCTGCAGCTTCACCTTATGGCCATACCAGCCTGGATGCGCCCGATCTCGTCTGATCTCGGAAGCTAAGCAGGGTCAGGCCTGGTTAGGACTTGGATGGGAGACCGCCTGGGAATATCAGGTGCTGTAAGCTTTTTCAACCAGCAGAGAGCGCTCTCGCTTAATCTACCCACACATATTTCAACGTGGTAACAGCGACAGCTCACGTCCTAAAGTGTTTTGCACATGGCTAAGGCACTTTAACTCCAACAAATAAAACCAACAAATCAATGACTTATATTCTATGACTTATCTTCAACTCCATATAAGAGGTATTTCAAGCAGCAGCTTCTGCTTACGGCCATACCAGCCTGGATGCGCCCGATCTCGTCTGATCTCGGAAGCTAAGCAGGGTCGGGCCTGGTTAGTACCTGGATGGGAGACCGCCTGGGAATACCAGGTGCTGTAAGCTTTTTCAACCAGCAGAGAGCGCTCTCGCTTAATCTACCCACAAATATTTCAACGTGGTAAGAGCGACAGCTCACGTCCAAAAGTGTTTTGCACATGGTTAAGGCACTTTAACTCCAACAAATAAGCGCTTCTAAATTATTATCACCAACAAATCAATGACTTATATTATATGACTTATCTTCAACTCCATATAAGAAGTATTTCAAGCTGCAGCTTCACCTTATGGCCATACCAGCCTGGATGCGCCCGATCTCGTCTGATCTCGGAAGCTAAGCAGGGTTGGGCCTGGTTAGTACTTGGATGGGAGACCGCCTGGGAATACCAGGTGCTGTAAGAATTTTCAACCAGCAGAGAGCGCCCTCGCTTAATCTACCCACACATATTTCAACGTGGTAACAGCGACAGCTCACGTCCAAAAGTGTTTTTCACATGGTTAAGGCACTTTAACTCCAACAAATAAGCGCTTCTAAATTATTATCACCAACAAATCAATGACTTGTATTATATGACTTATCTTCAACTCCATATAAGAAGTATTTCAAGCTGCAGCTTCAGCTTATGGCTATACCAGCCTGGATGCGCCCGATCTCGTCTGATCTCGGAAGCTAAGCAGGGTCGGGCCTGGTTAGTACTTGGATGGGAGACCGCCTGGGAATACCAGGTGCTGTAAGCTTTTTCAACCAGCAGAGAGCGCTCTCGCTTAATCTACCCACACATATTTCAACGTGGTAAGAGCGACAGCTCACGTCCAAAAGTGTTAGGCACATGGTTAAGGCACTTTAACTCCAACAAATAAGCGCTTCTAAATTATTATCACCAACAAATCAATGACTTGTATTATATGACTTATCTTCAACTCCATATAAGAAGTATTTCAAGCTGCAGCTTCAGCTTATGGCTATACCAGCCTGGATGCGCCCGATCTCGTCTGATCTCGGAAGCTAAGCAGGGTCGGGCCTGGTTAGTACTTGGATGGGAGACCGCCTGGGAATACCAGGTGCTGTAAGCTTTTTCAACCAGCAGAGAGCGCTCTCGCTTAATCTACCCACACATATTTCAACGTGGTAAGAGCGACAGCTCACGTCCAAAAGTGTTAGGCACATGGTTAAGGCACTTTAACTCCAACAAATAAAACCAACAAATCAATGACTTATATTCTATGACTTATCTTCAACTCCATATAAGAGGTATTTCAAGCTGCAGCTTCTGCTTATGGCCATACCAGCCTGGATGCGCCCGATCTCGTCTGATCTCGGAAGCTAAGCAGGGTCGGGCCTGGTTAGTACTTAAATGGGAGACCGCCTGGGAATACCAGGTGCTGTAAGCTTTTTCAACCAGCAGAGAGCGCTCTCGCTTAATCTACCCACACATATTTCAACGTGGTAAGAGCGACAGCTCACGTCCAAAAGTGTTTTTCACATGGTTAAGGCACTTTAACTCCAACAAATAAAACCAACAAATCAAGGACTTATATGCTATGACTTATCTTCAACTCCATATAAGAGGTATTTCAAGCTGCAGCTTCTGCTTACGGCCATACCAGCCTGGATGCGCCCGATCTCGTCTGATCTCGGAAGCTAAGCAGGGTCGGGCCTGGTTAGTACTTGGATGGGAGACCGCCTGGGAATACCAGGTGCTGTAAGCTTTCTCAACCAGCAGAGAGCGCTCTCGCTTAATCTACCCACACATATTTCAACGTGGTAACAGCGACAGCTCACGTCCTAAAGTGTTTTTCACATGGTTAAGGCACTTTAACTCCAACAAATAAGTGCTTCTAAATTATTATCACCAACAAATCAATGACTTATATTATATGACTTATCTTCAACTCCATATAAGAGGTATTTCAAGCAGCAGCTTCTGCTTACGGCCATACCAGCCTGGATGCGCCCGATCTCGTCTGATCTCGGAAGCTAAGCAGGGTCGGGCCTGGTTAGTACTTGGATGGGAGACCGCCTGGGAATACCAGGTGCTGTAAGCATTTTCAACCAGCAGAGAGCGCTCTCGCTTAATCTACCCACACATATTTCAACGTGGTAACAGCGACAGCTCACGTCCTAAAGTGTTTTGCACATGGTTAAGGCACTTTAACTCCAACAAATAAGCGCTTCTAAATTATTATCACCAACAAATCAATGACTTGTATTATATACTTATCTTCAACTCCATATAAGAAGTATTTCAAGCTGCAGCTTCAGCTTACGGCCATACCAGCCTGGATGCGCCCGATCTCGTCTGATCTCGGAAGCTAAGCAGGGTCGGGCCTGGTTAGTACTTGGATGGGAGACCGCCTGGGAATACCAGGTGCTGTAAGCATTTTCAACCAGCAGAGAGCGCTCTCGCTTAATCTACCCACACATATTTCAATGTGGTAACAGCAACAGCTCACGTCCTAAAGTGTTTTGCACATGGTTAAGGCACTTTAACTCCAACAAATAAAACCAACAAATCAATGACTTATATTCTATGACTTATCTTCAACTCCATATAAGAGGTATTTCAAGCTGCAGCTTCTGCTTACGGCCATACCAGCCTGGATGCACCCGATCTCGTCTGATCTCGGAAGCTAAGCAGGGTCGGGCCTGGTTAGTACTTGGATGGGAGACCGCCTGGGGATACCAGGTGCTGTAAGCTTTTTCAACCAGCAGAGAGCGCTCTCGCTTAATCTACCCACACATATTTCAACGTGGTAACAGGGACAGCTCACGTCCTAAAGTGTTTTGCACATGGTTAAGGCACTTTAACTCCAACAAATAAGCGCTTCTAAATTATTATCACCAACAAATCAATGACTTATATGCTATGACTTATCTTCAACTCCATATAAGAGGTATTTCAAGCTGCAGCTTCTGCTTACGGCCATACCAACCTGGATGCGCCCGATCTCGTCTGATCTCGGAAGCTAAGCAGGGTCGGGCCTGGTTAGTACTTGGATGGGAGACCGCCTGGGAATACCAGGTGCTGTAAGCTTTTTCAACCAGCAGAGAGCGCTCTCGCTTAATCTACCCACACATATTTCAACGTGGTAACAGCGACAGCTCACGTCCTAAAGTGTTTTTCACATGGTTAAGGCACTTTAACTCCAACAAATATGCGCTTCTAAATTATTATCACCAACAAATCAATGACTTATATTATATGACTTATCTTCAACTCCATATAAGAGGTATTTCAAGCTGCAGCTTCAGCTTATGGCCATACCAGCCTGGATGCGCCCGATCTCGTCTGATCTCGGAAGCTAAGCAGGGTCAGGCCTGGTTAGGACTTGGATGGGAGACCGCCTGGGAATATCAGGTGCTGTAAGCTTTTTCAACCAGCAGAGAGCGCTCTCGCTTAATCTACCCACACATATTTCAACGTGGTAACAGCGACAGCTCACGTCCTAAAGTGTTTTGCACATGGTTAAGGCACTTTAACTCCAACAAATAAAACCAACAAATCGCTGACTTATATTCTATGACTTATCTTCAACTCCATATAAGAGGTATTTCAAGCAGCAGATTCTGCTTACGGCCATACCAGCCTGGATGCGCCCGATCTCGTCTGATCTCGGAAGCTAAGCAGGGTCGGGCCTGGTTAGTACTTGGATGGGAGACCGCCTGGGAATATCAGGTGCTGTAAGCTTTTTCAACCAGCAGAGAGCGCTCTCGCTTAATCTACCCACACATATTTCAACGTGGTAACAGCGACAGCTCACGTCCTAAAGTGTTTTGCACATGGTTAAGGCACTTTAACTCCAACAAATAAAACCAACAAATCAATGACTTATATGCTATGACTTATCTTCAACTCCATATAAGAGGTATTTCAAGCTGCAGCTTCTGCTTACGGCCATACCAGCCTGGATGCGCCCGATCTCGTCTGATCTCGGAAGCTAAGCAGGGTCGGGCCTGGTTAGTACTTGGATGGGAGACCGCCTGGGAATACCAGGTGCTGTAAGCTTTTTCAACCAGCAGAGAGCGCTCTCGCTTAATCTACCCACACATATTTCAACGTGGTAACAGCGACAGCTCACGTCCTAAAGTGTTTTTCACATGGTTAAGGCACTTTAACTCCAACAAATATGCGCTTCTAAATTATTATCACCAACAAATCAATGACTTATATTATATGACTTATCTTCAACTCCATATAAGAGGTATTTCAAGCTGCAGCTTCAGCTTATGGCCATACCAGCCTGGATGCGCCCGATCTCGTCTGATCTCGGAAGCTAAGCAGGGTCAGGCCTGGTTAGGACTTGGATGGGAGACCGCCTGGGAATATCAGGTGCTGTAAGCTTTTTCAACCAGCAGAGAGCGCTCTCGCTTAATCTACCCACACATATTTCAACGTGGTAACAGCGACAGCTCACGTCCTAAAGTGTTTTGCACATGGTTAAGGCACTTTAACTCCAACAAATAAAACCAACAAATCGCTGACTTATATTCTATGACTTATCTTCAACTCCATATAAGAGGTATTTCAAGCAGCAGATTCTGCTTACGGCCATACCAGCCTGGATGCGCCCGATCTCGTCTGATCTCGGAAGCTAAGCAGGGTCGGGCCTGGTTAGTACTTGGATGGGAGACCGCCTGGGAATATCAGGTGCTGTAAGCTTTTTCAACCAGCAGAGAGCGCTCTCGCTTAATCTACCCACACATATTCCAACGTGGTAACAGCGACAGCTCACGTCCTAAAGGGTTTTGCACATGGTTAAGGCACTTTAACTCCAACAAATAAAACCAACAAATCAATGACTTATATGCTATGACTTATCTTCAACTCCATATAAGAGGTATTTCAAGCTGCGGCTTCTGCTTACGGCCATACCAGCCTGGATGCGCCCGATCTCGTCTGATCTCGGAAGCTAAGCAGGTTCGGGCCTGGTTAGTACTTGGATGGGAGACCGCCTGGGAATACCAGGTGCTGTAAGCTTTTTCAACCAGCAGAGAGCGCTCTCGCTTAATCTACCCACACATATTTCAACGTGGTAACAGCGACAGCTCACGTCCTAAAGTGTTTTTCACATGGTTAAGGCACTTTAACTCCAACAAATATGCGCTTCTAAATTATTATCACCAACAAATCAATGACTTATATTATATGACTTATCTTCAACTCCATATAAGAAGTATTTCAAGCTGCAGCTTCACCTTATGGCCATACCAGCCTGGATGCGCCCGATCTCGTCTGATCTCGGAAGCTAAGCAGGGTCAGGCCTGGTTAGGACTTGGATGGGAGACCGCCTGGGAATATCAGGTGCTGTAAGCTTTTTCAACCAGCAGAGAGCGCTCTCGCTTAATCTACCCACACATATTTCAACGTGGTAACAGCGACAGCTCACGTCCTAAAGTGTTTTGCACATGGCTAAGGCACTTTAACTCCAACAAATAAAACCAACAAATCAATGACTTATATTCTATGACTTATCTTCAACTCCATATAAGAGGTATTTCAAGCAGCAGCTTCTGCTTACGGCCATACCAGCCTGGATGCGCCCGATCTCGTCTGATCTCGGAAGCTAAGCAGGGTCGGGCCTGGTTAGTACCTGGATGGGAGACCGCCTGGGAATACCAGGTGCTGTAAGCTTTTTCAACCAGCAGAGAGCGCTCTCGCTTAATCTACCCACAAATATTTCAACGTGGTAAGAGCGACAGCTCACGTCCAAAAGTGTTTTGCACATGGTTAAGGCACTTTAACTCCAACAAATAAGCGCTTCTAAATTATTATCACCAACAAATCAATGACTTATATTATATGACTTATCTTCAACTCCATATAAGAAGTATTTCAAGCTGCAGTTTCACCTTATGGCCATACCAGCCTGGATGCGCCCGATCTCGTCTGATCTCGGAAGCTAAGCAGGGTTGGGCCTGGTTAGTACTTGGATGGGAGACCGCCTGGGAATACCAGGTGCTGTAAGAATTTTCAACCAGCAGAGAGCGCCCTCGCTTAATCTACCCACACATATTTCAACGTGGTAACAGCGACAGCTCACGTCCAAAAGTGTTTTTCACATGGTTAAGGCACTTTAACTCCAACAAATAAGCGCTTCTAAATTATTATCACCAACAAATCAATGACTTGTATTATATGACTTATCTTCAACTCCATATAAGAAGTATTTCAAGCTGCAGCTTCAGCTTATGGCTATACCAGCCTGGATGCGCCCGATCTCGTCTGATCTCGGAAGCTAAGCAGGGTCGGGCCTGGTTAGTACTTGGATGGGAGACCGCCTGGGAATACCAGGTGCTGTAAGCTTTTTCAACCAGCAGAGAGCGCTCTCGCTTAATCTACCCACACATATTTCAACGTGGTAAGAGCGACAGCTCACGTCCAAAAGTGTTAGGCACATGGTTAAGGCACTTTAACTCCAACAAATAAGCGCTTCTAAATTATTATCACCAACAAATCAATGACTTGTATTATATGACTTATCTTCAACTCCATATAAGAAGTATTTCAAGCTGCAGCTTCAGCTTATGGCTATACCAGCCTGGATGCGCCCGATCTCGTCTGATCTCGGAAGCTAAGCAGGGTCGGGCCTGGTTAGTACTTGGATGGGAGACCGCCTGGGAATACCAGGTGCTGTAAGCTTTTTCAACCAGCAGAGAGCGCTCTCGCTTAATCTACCCACACATATTTCAACGTGGTAAGAGCGACAGCTCACGTCCAAAAGTGTTAGGCACATGGTTAAGGCACTTTAACTCCAACAAATAAAACCAACAAATCAATGACTTATATTCTATGACTTATCTTCAACTCCATATAAGAGGTATTTCAAGCTGCAGCTTCTGCTTATGGCCATACCAGCCTGGATGCGCCCGATCTCGTCTGATCTCGGAAGCTAAGCAGGGTCGGGCCTGGTTAGTACTTGGATGGGAGACCGCCTGGGAATACCAGGTGCTGTAAGCTTTTTCAACCAGCAGAGAGCGCTCTCGCTTAATCTACCCACACATATTTCAATGTGGTAACAGCGACAGCTCACGTCCAAAAGTGTTTTTCACATGGTTAAGGCACTTTAACTCCAACAAATAAGCGCTTCTAAATTATTATCACCAACAAATCAATGACTTGTATTATATGACTTATCTTCAACTCCATATAAGAAGTATTTCAAGCTGCAGCTTCAGCTTATGGCCATACCAGCCTGGATGCGCCCGATCTCGTCTGATCTCGGAAGCTAAGCAGGGTAGGGCCTGGTTAGTACTTGGATGGGAGACCGCCTGGGAATACCAGGTGCTGTAAGCATTTTCAACCAGCAGAGAGCGCTCTCGCTTAATCTACCCACACATATTTCAACGTGGTAACAGTAACAGCTCACGTCCTAAAGTGTTTTGCACATGGTTAAGGCACTTTAACTCCAACAAATAAAACCAACAAATCAATGACTTATATTCTATGACTTATCTTCAACTCCATATAAGAAGTATTTCAAGCTGCAGCTTCACCTTATGGCCATACCAGCCTGGATGCGCCCGATCTCGTCTGATCTCGGAAGCTAAGCAGGGTTGGGCCTGGTTAGTACTTGGATGGGAGACCGCCTGGGAATACCAGGTGCTGTAAGAATTTTCAACCAGCAGAGAGCGCCCTCGCTTAATCTACCCACACATATTTCAACGTGGTAACAGCGACAGCTCACGTCCAAAAGTGTTTTTCACATGGTTAAGGCACTTTAACTCCAACAAATAAGCGCTTCTAAATTATTATCACCAACAAATCAATGACTTGTATTATATGACTTATCTTCAACTCCATATAAGAAGTATTTCAAGCTGCAGCTTCAGCTTATGGCTATACCAGCCTGGATGCGCCCGATCTCGTCTGATCTCGGAAGCTAAGCAGGGTCGGGCCTGGTTAGTACTTGGATGGGAGACCGCCTGGGAATACCAGGTGCTGTAAGCTTTTTCAACCAGCAGAGAGCGCTCTCGCTTAATCTACCCACACATATTTCAACGTGGTAAGAGCGACAGCTCACGTCCAAAAGTGTTAGGCACATGGTTAAGGCACTTTAACTCCAACAAATAAGCGCTTCTAAATTATTATCACCAACAAATCAATGACTTGTATTATATGACTTATCTTCAACTCCATATAAGAAGTATTTCAAGCTGCAGCTTCAGCTTATGGCTATACCAGCCTGGATGCGCCCGATCTCGTCTGATCTCGGAAGCTAAGCAGGGTCGGGCCTGGTTAGTACTTGGATGGGAGACCGCCTGGGAATACCAGGTGCTGTAAGCTTTTTCAACCAGCAGAGAGCGCTCTCGCTTAATCTACCCACACATATTTCAACGTGGTAAGAGCGACAGCTCACGTCCAAAAGTGTTAGGCACATGGTTAAGGCACTTTAACTCCAACAAATAAAACCAACAAATCAATGACTTATATTGTATGACTTATCTTCAACTCCATATAAGAGGTATTTCAAGCTGCAGCTTCTGCTTATGGCCATACCAGCCTGGATGCGCCCGATCTCGTCTGATCTCGGAAGCTAAGCAGGGTCGGGCCTGGTTAGTACTTGGATGGGAGACCGCCTGGGAATACCAGGTGCTGTAAGTTTTTTCAACCAGCAGAGAGCGCTCTCGCTTAATCTACCCACACATATTTCAACGTGGTAACAGCGACAGCTCACGTCCAAAAGTGTTTTTCACATGGTTAAGGCACTTTAACTCCAACAAATAAGCGCTTCTAAATTATTATCACCAACAAATCAATGACTTGTATTATATGACTTATCTTCAACTCCATATAAGAAGTATTTCAAGCTGCAGCTTCAGCTTATGGCCATACCAGCCTGGATGCGCCCGATCTCGTCTGATCTCGGAAGCTAAGCAGGGTAGGGCCTGGTTAGTACTTGGATGGGAGACCGCCTGGGAATACCGGGTGCTGTAAGCATTTTCAACCAGCAGAGAGCGCTCTCGCTTAATCTACCCACACATATTTCAACGTGGTAACAGCAACAGCTCACGTCCTAAAGTGTTTTGCACATGGTTAAGGCACTTTAACTCCAACAAATAAAACCAACAAATCAATGACTTATATTCTATGACTTATCTTCAACTCCATATAAGAGGTATTTCAAGCTGCAGCTTCTGCTTACGGCCATACCAGCCTGGATGCGCCCGATCTCGTCTGATCTCGGAAGCTAAGCAGGGTCGGGCCTGGTTAGTACTTAAATGGGAGACCGCCTGGGAATACCAGGTGCTGTAAGCTTTTTCAACCAGCAGAGAGCGCTCTCGCTTAATCTACCCACACATATTTCAACGTGGTAAGAGCGACAGCTCACGTCCAAAAGTGTTTTTCACATGGTTAAGGCACTTTAACTCCAACAAATAAAACCAACAAATCAAGGACTTATATGCTATGACTTATCTTCAACTCCATATAAGAGGTATTTCAAGCTGCAGCTTCTGCTTACGGCCATACCAGCCTGGATGCGCCCGATCTCGTCTGATCTCGGAAGCTAAGCAGGGTCGGGCCTGGTTAGTACTTGGATGGGAGACCGCCTGGGAATACCAGGTGCTGTAAGCTTTCTCAACCAGCAGAGAGCGCTCTCGCTTAATCTACCCACACATATTTCAACGTGGCGACAGCTCACGTCCTAAAGTGTTTTTCACATGGTTAAGGCACTTTAACTCCAACAAATAAGTGCTTCTAAATTATTATCACCAACAAATCAATGACTTATATTATATGACTTATCTTCAACTCCATATAAGAGGTATTTCAAGCAGCAGCTTCTGCTTACGGCCATACCAGCCTGGATGCGCCCGATCTCGTCTGATCTCGGAAGCTAAGCAGGGTCGGGCCTGGTTAGTACTTGGATGGGAGACCGCCTGGGAATACCAGGTGCTGTAAGCATTTTCAACCAGCAGAGAGCGCTCTCGCTTAATCTACCCACACATATTTCAACGTGGTAACAGCGACAGCTCACGTCCTAAAGTGTTTTGCACATGGTTAAGGCACTTTAACTCCAACAAATAAGCGCTTCTAAATTATTATCACCAACAAATCAATGACTTGTATTATATACTTATCTTCAACTCCATATAAGAAGTATTTCAAGCTGCAGCTTCAGCTTACGGCCATACCAGCCTGGATGCGCCCGATCTCGTCTGATCTCGGAAGCTAAGCAGGGTCGGGCCTGGTTAGTACTTGGATGGGAGACCGCCTGGGAATACCAGGTGCTGTAAGCATTTTCAACCAGCAGAGAGCGCTCTCGCTTAATCTACCCACACATATTTCAACGTGGTAACAGCAACAGCTCACGTCCTAAAGTGTTTTGCACATGGTTAAGGCACTTTAACTCCAACAAATAAAACCAACAAATCAATGACTTATATTCTATGACTTATCTTCAACTCCATATAAGAGGTATTTCAAGCTGCAGCTTCTGCTTACGGCCATACCAGCCTGGATGCACCCGATCTCGTCTGATCTCGGAAGCTAAGCAGGGTCGGGCCTGGTTAGTACTTGGATGGGAGACCGCCTGGGGATACCAGGTGCTGTAAGCTTTTTCAACCAGCAGAGAGCGCTCTCGCTTAATCTACCCACACATATTTCAACGTGGTAACAGCGACAGCTCACGTCCTAAAGTGTTTTGCACATGGTTAAGGCACTTTAACTCCAACAAATAAGCGCTTCTAAATTATTATCACCAACAAATCAATGACTTATATGCTATGACTTATCTTCAACTCCATATAAGAGGTATTTCAAGCTGCAGCTTCTGCTTACGGCCATACCAGCCTGGATGCGCCCGATCTCGTCTGATCTCGGAAGCTAAGCAGGGTCGGGCCTGGTTAGTACTTGGATGGGAGACCGCCTGGGAATACCAGGTGCTGTAAGCTTTTTCAACCAGCAGAGAGCGCTCTCGCTTAATCTACCCACACATATTTCAACGTGGTAACAGCGACAGCTCACGTCCTAAAGTGTTTTTCACATGGTTAAGGCACTTTAACTCCAACAAATATGCGCTTCTAAATTATTATCACCAACAAATCAATGACTTATATTATATGACTTATCTTCAACTCCATATAAGAGGTATTTCAAGCTGCAGCTTCAGCTTATGGCCATACCAGCCTGGATGCGCCCGATCTCGTCTGATCTCGGAAGCTAAGCAGGGTCAGGCCTGGTTAGGACTTGGATGGGAGACCGCCTGGGAATATCAGGTGCTGTAAGCTTTTTCAACCAGCAGAGAGCGCTCTCGCTTAATCTACCCACACATATTTCAACGTGGTAACAGCGACAGCTCACGTCCTAAAGTGTTTTGCACATGGTTAAGGCACTTTAACTCCAACAAATAAAACCAACAAATCGCTGACTTATATTCTATGACTTATCTTCAACTCCATATAAGAGGTATTTCAAGCAGCAGATTCTGCTTACGGCCATACCAGCCTGGATGCGCCCGATCTCGTCTGATCTCGGAAGCTAAGCAGGGTCGGGCCTGGTTAGTACTTGGATGGGAGACCGCCTGGGAATATCAGGTGCTGTAAGCTTTTTCAACCAGCAGAGAGCGCTCTCGCTTAATCTACCCACACATATTTCAACGTGGTAACAGCGACAGCTCACGTCCTAAAGGGTTTTGCACATGGTTAAGGCACTTTAACTCCAACAAATAAAACCAACAAATCAATGACTTATATGCTATGACTTATCTTCAACTCCATATAAGAGGTATTTCAAGCTGCAGCTTCTGCTTACGGCCATACCAGCCTGGATGCGCCCGATCTCATCTGATCTCGGAAGCTAAGCAGGGTCGGGCCTGGTTAGTACTTGGATGGGAGACCGCCAGGAATACCAGGTGCTGTAAGCTTTTTCAACCAGCAGAGAGCGCTCTCGCTTAATCTACCCACACATATTTCAACGTGGTAACAGCGACAGCTCACGTCCTAAAGTGTTTTTCACATGGTTAAGGCACTTTAACTCCAACAAATATGCGCTTCTAAATTATTATCACCAACAAATCAATGACTTATATTATATGACTTATCTTCAACTCCATATAAGAGGTATTTCAAGCTGCAGCTTCAGCTTATGGCCATACCAGCCTGGATGCGCCCGATCTCGTCTGATCTCGGAAGCTAAGCAGGGTCAGGCCTGGTTAGGACTTGGATGGGAAACCGCCTGGGAATACCAGGTGCTGTAAGCTTTTTCAACCAGCAGAGAGTGCTCTCGCTTAATCTACCCACACATATTTCAACGTGGTAACAGCGACAGCTCACGTCCTAAACTGTTTTGCACATGGTTAGGGCACTTTAACTCCAACAAATAAGCGCTTCTAAATTATTATCACCAACAAATCAATGACTTATATTATATGACTTATCTTCAACTCCATACAAGAGGTATTTCAAGCTGCAGCTTCTGCTTACGGCCATACCAGCCTGGATGCGCCCGATCTCGTCTGATCTCGGAAGCTAAGCAGGGTCGGGCCTGGTTAGTACTTGGATGGGAGACCGCCTGGGAATACCAGGTGCTGTAAGCTTTTTCAACCAGCAGAGAGCGCTCTCGCTTAATCTACCCACACAAATTTCAACGTGGTAACAGCGACAGCTCACGTCCTAAAGTGTTTTGCACATGGTTAAGGCACTTTAACTCCAACAAATAAGCGCTTCTAAATTATTATCACCAACAAATCAATGACTTGTATTATATACTTATCTTCAACTCCATATAAGAGGTATTTCAAGCTGCAGCTTCTGCTTACGGCCATACCAGCCTGGATGCGCCCGATCTCGTCTGATCTCGGAAGCTAAGCAGGGTCGGGCCTGGTTAGTACTTGGATGGGAGACCGCCTGGGAATACCAGGTGCTGTAAGCTTTTTCAACCAGCAGAGAGCGCTCTCGCTTAATCTACCCACACATATTTCAACGTGGTAACAGCGACAGCTCACGTCCTAAAGTGTTTTGCACATGGTTAAGGCACTTTAACTCCAACAAATAAAACCAACGGATCAATGACTTATATTCTATGACTTATCTTCAACTCCATATAAGAGGTATTTCAAGCTGCAGCTTCTGCTTACGGCCATACCAGCCTGGATGAGCCCGATCTCGTCTGATCTCGGAAGCTAAGCAGGGTCGGGCCTGGTTAGTACTTGGATGGGAAACCGCCTGGGAATACCAGGTGCTGTAAGCTTTTTCAACCAGCAGAGAGCGCTCTCGCTTAATCTACACACACATATTTCAACGTGGTAACAGCGACAGCTCACGTCCTAAAGTGTTTTGCACATGGTTAAGGCACTTTAACTCCAACAAATAAAACCAACAAATCAATGACTTATATTCTATGACTTATCTTCAACTCCCTATAAGAGGTATTTCAAGCTGCAGCTTCTGCTTACGGCCATACCAGCCTGGATGCGCCCGATCTCGTCTGATCTCGGAAGCTAAGCAGGGTCGGGCCTGGTTAGTACTTGGATGGGAGACCGCCTGGGAATACCAGGTGCTGTAAGCTTTTTCAACCAGCAGAGAGCGCTCTCGCTTAATCTACCCACACATATTTCAACGTGGTAACAGCGACAGCTCACGTCCTAAAGTGTTTTGCACATGGTTAAGGCACTTTAACTCCAACAAATAAAACCAACAAATCAA
This sequence comes from Cololabis saira, assembly GCF_033807715.1. Classification (NCBI taxonomy): domain Eukaryota; kingdom Metazoa; phylum Chordata; class Actinopteri; order Beloniformes; family Belonidae; genus Cololabis; species Cololabis saira. The sequence continues at coordinate 266,539 of NW_026906205.1, forward strand.
TGACTTATATTCTATGACTTATCTTCAACTCCATATAAGAGGTATTTCAAGCTGCAGCTTCTGCTTACGGCCATACAAGCCTGGATGCGCCCGATCTCGTCTGATCTCGGAAGCTAAGCAGGGTCGGGCCTGGTTAGTACTTGGTTGGGAGACCGCCTGGGAATACCAGGTGCTGTAAGCTTTTTCAACCAGCAGAGAGCGCTCTCGCTTAATCTACCCACACATATTTCAACGTGGTAACAGCGACAGCTCACGTCCTAAAGTGTTTTGCACATGGTTAAGGCACTTTAACTCCAACAAATAAGCGCTTCTAAATTATTATCACCAACAAATCAATGACTTATATTATATGACTTATCTTCAACTCCATATAAGAGGTATTTCAAGCTGCAGCTTCAGCTCACGGCCATACCAGCGTGGATGTGCCCGATCTCGTCTGATCTCGGAAGCTAAGCAGGGTCGGGCCTGGTTAGTACTTGGATGGGAGACCGCCTGGGAATACCAGGTGCTGTAAGCATTTTCAACCAGCAGAGAACGCTCTCGCTTAATCTACCCACACATATTTCAACGTGGTAACAGCGACAGCTCACGTCCTAAAGTGTTTTGCACATGGTTAAGGCACTTTAACTCCAACAAATAAAACCAACAAATCAATGACTTATATTCTATGACTTATCTTCAACTCCATACAAGAGGTATTTCAAGCTGCAGCTTCTGCTTACGGCCATACCAGCCTGGATGCGCCCGATCTCGTCTGATCTCGGAAGCTAAGCAGGGTCGGGCCTGGTTAGTACTTGGATGGGAGACCGCCTGGGAATACCAGGTGCTGTAAGCTTTTTCAACCAGCAGAGAGCGCTCTCGCTTAATCTACCCACACAAATTTCAACGTGGTAACAGCGACAGCTCACGTCCTAAAGTGTTTTGCACATGGTTAAGGCACTTTAACTCCAACAAATAAGCGC
>NW_026906205.1:272500-307500 GCF_033807715.1 Cololabis saira
CTCGTCTGATCTCGGAAGCTAAGCAGGGTCGGGCCTGGTTAGTACTTGGATGGGAGACCGCCTGGGAATACCAGGTGCTGTATGCTTTTTCAACCAGCAGAGAACGCTCTCGCTTAATCTACCCACACATATTTCAACGTGGTAACTGCGACAGCTCACGTCCTAAAGTGTTTTGCACATGGTTAAGGCACCTTAACTCCAACAAATAAAACCAACAGATCAATGACTTATATTCTATGACTTATCTTCAACTCCATATAAGAGGTATTTCAAGCTGCAGCTTCTGCTTACGGCCATACCAGCCTGGATGCGCCCGATCTCGTCTGATCTCGGAAGCTAAGCAGGGTCGGGCCTGGTTAGTACTTGGATGGGAGACTGCCTGGGAATACCAGGTGCTGTAAGCTTTTTCAACCAGCAGAGAGCGCTCTCGCTTAATCTACCCACACATATTTCAACGTGGTAACAGCGACAGCTCACATCCTAAAGTGTTTTGCACATGGTTAAGGCACTTTAACTCCAACAAATAAGCGCTTCTAAATTATTATCACCAACAAATCAATGACTTGTATTATATACTTATCTTCAACTCCATATAAGAAGTATTTCAAGCTGCAGCTTCTGCTTACGGCCATACCAACCTGGATGCGCCCGATCTCGTCTGATCTCGGAAGCTAAGCAGGGTCGGGCCTGGTTAGTACTTGGATGGGAGACCGCCTGGGAATACCAGGTGCTGTAAGCTTTTTCAACCAGCAGAGAGCGCTCACGCTTAATCTACCCACACATATTTCAACGTGGAAACAGCGACAGCTCACGTCCTAAAGTGTTTTGCACATGGTTAAGGCACTTTGACTCCAACAAATAAGCGCTTCTAAATTATTATCACCAACAAATCAATGACTTGTATTATATACTTATCTTCAACTCCATATAATTCAATTCAATTCAATTCAATTTTATTTATATAGCGTCTAATACAACAGATGTTGTCTCTAGACGCTTTCCAGAGATCCAGAACATGAACATGAACATAAACATAAACATAAACATAAACATAAACATAAACATAAACCCCCGAGCAATTATTATATAAACAATGGCAGGTAAAAACTCCCTTAGTGGGAGAAAAGCCTTAAGCCAAACAGTGGCAAGGAAAAACTCCCCTTTAGGAGGGAAGAAACCTTGAGCAGGACCAGGCTCATAAGGGGGGACCCTCCTGCCGAAGGCCAGACTGGGGGAGTCAGGGACGTCGACAGCACACAGCAGGCAGGTGGAAGCAGCAGCGGGATGACCAGAGGTGGGGGGGGGGGGGGCGTCAGCAGCACACAACAGTCATGTGGAAGCAGCAGCGGGATGACCAGAGGGGGGGGGGGGCGTCAGCAGCACACAACAGTCATGTGGAAGCAGCAGCGGGATGACCAGAGGGGGGGGGGGGTGCAGGCAGGCGGAAGCAGCAACAGCAGACATCCACGTAGGCAGGTGGAAGAAGCAATGGGATGACCAGAGGGGGGGGAGGGCCGGGAACACAGGCCAGAACGCAGCTCCTGAGGCTCCGGCCTGCAAACATACACAAAAGAGAAAAAAGGGGGGCCGGCACAAGAAACTACAGGAACAATGGACAAAAATGATAGCTATGAGATATTTATAATGAATAAAAATGGTAATGGAGAAGAGAGGCAGGGAAAAGGAGAGGAGAAGAAGGGTGAGAGGCACCGCCCAGCGGATCATGTCGGTGCCCCCCTGCAGCATAAGCCTATAGCAGCATATCTACCGCGAAGCTATATTTGAGACTAACTATTATAGTTTTGTTCTATAGCTGCGACAATGACTACTGACTCTAACACACTAAAGTTTACACTACCTAGAGATTTACCAACACCAGCTAGAGGTTTACTAAACACTAACTATAAGCTTTACTAAACAGAAAGGTTTTAAGTTTAGTTTTAAAGGTGGAGGTGGTGTCAGCCTCCTTAACCCAATATAAGAAGTATTTCAAGCTGCAGCTTCTGCTTACGGCCATACCAGCCTGGATGCGCCCGATCTCGTCTGATCTCGGAAGCTAAGCAGGGTCGGGCCTGGTTAGTACTTGGATGGGAGACCGCCTGGGAATACCAGGTGCTGTAAGCTTTTTCAACCAGCAGAGAACGGTCTAGCTTAATCTAGCCACACATATTTCAACGTGGTAACAGCGACAGCTCACGTCCTAAAGTGTTTTGCACATGGTTAAGGCACTTTAACTCCAACAAATAAAACCAACAAATCAATGACTTATATTCTATGACTTATCTTCAACTCCATATAAGAGGTATTTCAAGCTGCAGCTTCTGCTTACGGCCATACCAGCCTGGATGCGCCCGATCTCGTCTGATCTCGGAAGCTAAGCAGGGTCGGGCCTTGTTAGTACTTGGATGGGAGACCGCCTGGGAATACCAGGTGCTGTAAGCTTTTTCAACCAGCAGAGAGCGCTCACGCTTAATCTACCCACACATATTTCAACGTGGTAACAGCGACAGCTCACGTCCTAAAGTGTTTTGCACATGGTTAAGGCACTTTAACTCCAACAAATAAAACCAACAAATCAATGACTTATATTCTATGACTTATCTTCAACTCCATATAAGAGGTATTTCAAGCAGCAGCTTCTGCTTACGGCCATACCAGCCTGGATGCGCCCGATCTCGTCTGATCTCGGAAGCTAAGCAGGGTCGGGCCTGGTTAGTACTTGGATGGGAGACCGCCTGGGAATACCAGGTGCTGTAAGGTTTTTCAACCAGCAGAGAACGCTCTCGCTTAATCTACCCACACATATTTCAACGTGGTAACAGCGACAGCTCACGTCCTCAAGTGTTTTGCACATGGTTAAGGCACTTTAACTCCAACAAATAAAACCAACAAATCTATGACTTATATTCTATGACTTATCTTCAACTCCATACAAGAGGTATTTCAAGCTGCAGCTTCAGCTTACGGCCATACCAGCCTGGATGCGTCCAATCTCATCTGATCTCGGAAGCTAAGCAGGGTCGGGCCTGGTTAGTACTTGGATGGGAGACCGCCTGGGAATACAGGGTGCTGTAAGCTTTTTCAACCAGCAGAGAGCGCTCTCGCTTAATCTACCCACACATATTTCAACGTGGTAACAGCGACAGCTCACGTCCTAAAGTCTTTTGCACATGGTTAAGGCACTTTAACTACAAAAAAAAAAACAACAAATCTATGACTTATATTATATGACTTATCTTCAACTCCATACAAGAGGTATTTCAAGCTGCAGCTTCTGCTTACTGCCATACCAGCCTGGATGCGCCCGATCTCGTCTGATCTCGGAAGCTAAGCAGGGTGGGGCCTGGTTAGTACTTGGATGGGAGACCGCCTGGGAATACCAGGTGCTGTAAGCTTTTTCAACCTGCAGAGAACGCTCTCGCTTAATCTAACCACATATATTTCAACGTGGTAACAGCGAAAGCTCACGTCCTAAAGTGTTTTGCACATGGTTAAGGCACTTTAACTCCAACAAATAAGCGCTTCTAAATTATTATCACCAACAAATCAATGACTTATATTATATGACTTATCTTCAACTCCATATAAGAGGTATTTCAAGCTGCAGCTTCTGCTAACGGCCATACCAGCCTGGATGCGCCCGATCTCGTCTGATCTCGGAAGCTAAGCAGGGTCGGGCCTGGTTAGTACTTGGATGGGAGACAGCCTGGGAATACCAGGTGCTGTAAGCTTTTTCAACCTGCAGAGAGCGCTCTCGCTTAATCTACCCACACATATTTCAACGTGGTAACAGCGACAGCTCACGTCCTAAAGTGTTTTGCACATGGTTAAGGCACTTTAACTCCAACAAATAAAACCAACAAATCTATGACTTATATTCTATGACTTATCTTCAACTCCATACAAGAGGTATTTCAAGCTGCAGCTTCTGCTTACGGCCATACCAGCCTGGATGCGCCCGATCTCGTCTGATCTCGGAAGCTAAGCAGGGTCGGGCCTGGTTAGTACTTGGATGGGAGACCGCCTGGGAATACCAGGTGCTGTAAGCTTTTTCAACCTGCAGAGAACGCTCTCGCTTAATCTACCCACATATATTTCAACGTGGTAACAGCGAAAGCTCACGTCCTAAAGTGTTTTGCACATGGTTAAGGCACTTTAACTCCAACAAATAAGCGCTTCTAAATTATTATCACCAACAAATCAATGACTTATATTATATGACTTATCTTCAACTCCATATAAGAGGTATTTCAAGCTGCAGCTTCTGCTAACGACCATACCAGCCTGGATGCGCCAGATCTAGTCTGATTTCGGAAGCTAAGCAGGGTCGGGCCTGGTTAGTACTTGGATGGGAGACCGCCTGGGAATACCAGGTGCTGTAAGCTTTTTCAACCAGCAGAGAGCGCTCTCGCTTAATCTACCCACACATATTTCAACGTGGTAACAGCGACAGCTCACGTCCTAAAGTGTTTTGCACATGGTTAAGGCACTTTAACTCCAACAAATAAAACCAACAAATCAATTACTTATATTCTATGACTTATCTTCAACTCCATATAAGAAGTATTTCAAGCTGCAGCTTCAGCTTACGGCCATACCAGCCTGGATGCGCCCGATCTCGTCTGATCTCGGAAGCTAAGCAGGGTCGGGCCTGGTTAGTACTTGGATGGGAGACCGCCTGGGAATACCAGGTGCTGTAAGCTTTTTCAACCAGCAGAGAGCGCTCTCGCTTAATCTACCCACACATATTTCAACGTGGTAAGAGCGACAGCTCACGTCCAAAAGTGTTTTGCACATGGTTAAGGCACTTTAACTCCAACAAATAAAACCAACAAATCAATTACTTATATTCTATGACATATCTTCAACTCCATATAAGAGGTATTTCAAGCTGCAGCTTCTGCTTACGGCCATACCAGCCTGGCCACGCCCTCTGACTTCCTGTTTGTGCAGGAAGAGTGACGTGGCAGTTTGGTTCATGGTGGATGAAGGAGAAACAAAGTTCAGATTGGAAAACAAACGAAAAAGGCTCAGAGAAGTGGAGAACAACAACACCTCCCCCGGCAGCAGTTGCTGCAGGGGGGCTACTCCAAGGGAGTATAAAAAAACTAAAACGGATTACTCGGTGATGAAGGTTGATAACGGACTGGACATGAGCTCAGCTATGACGGACAAAATGGAGTCGGAGGGGATCCCAAGGCAAAAGATGGCCCGCGCAATGGTCGGAGCCGGAGAGAAAGAGAAGAGAGCGGGAGAGGGGCCCGAGGCAGAGAAAGTGGAGAAAAGGAGGACGGGAGGACAACACAGCGGAGCGGTGTGGAAGGGGGCAGAGGAGGAGACGGCAGCAAGGGTGGCGGAGCCGAGAGCTGCAAAAGAATGTTGGGATCAAGCGGAAGACCAGAAAAAACTTGTAGTAAATGTGGAGATAGAGGGAGATGATGCCATCTCCCTCATGGAACTCTTGAAAGCTGTGAGTGTTACATGCGGTCGTGTCGTTGGCTGCCGAGTAAAGGCGGACAGAAAGTGGGAACTAACAATGGGCAACCCGCACGGGAAAAACAGACTGTTAGATGGTTTCAAGATAAGAGATTCGCGAGTGATCGCCTCTGAAATAATGAAGGACACGAGAGTGGTCTCATTTTTAAGTCTTCCTATTTATATCACTGATGAGCAGATTTTCACAAAGCTGGCACATTGGGGAGTAGAGCCGGTCTCACCAATCAAGAAGAGAAAATGGCCTGGCACGGACATATTCGACGGCACCAGGTTCCTGAAAGCCAGGTTCCCAGAGTCGGTGGCGGCTCTGCCGTATAGCACGAAATTTGACACGCTCGAGGGTCCGGAGTATTTCAGGATCATCCATAACAACCAAATGAGGGTGTGCAGACTGTGCCTACAGCAGGGGCACATTCTGCGGGAATGTCCTGAGTTCCTGTGTTACAAATGTAACAAACAAGGACACTATGCAAGAGAATGTGCACGCATGATGGAACGAACCGGCGGAGAGCAGGAGGAGAAGGAGGAGAAGGAGGAGACGGAGGAGTTGGTGGAGGAGAGCGAGGCAGAAAAGAAGGAGGCGGCGGAGGAAGAGGAGGAGGAGGAAGACGGAGAAGGAGAGGTTGAGAGCCTGGTGGGGGACATGGAGGAGGAAGCGGTGGAGGAATCGATGGAGGAAGCAGGGAGTGACGAGGGAGGAGATGTCGCAGAGGATGCAAAGGAGGGGAGCAGTGGAGATGAGGAGGAACGAGGCGGACAAGATTGGGGTGAAGGACAAAGCAGCGGGGGGTCGCTTCCTTGTGCGCAGCAGAGAGTCACCAGGCGGGGTGGTGAGAATCCTGCTGAGACGGAGGACGTGGAGACCGGAAACGGAGCGAGGGGGATATCGAGGAAAAGATCAGGTACGAGAAAAGGGCGAGCACAGAAGAAATGTATGCACAATGAGGAAACTTCTAATATCCAGCGGTGATGGTCCGTTTCTCCTCCTTATCATGGTGTTAATGCCAATAACAGTGGCATCCATTAATGCAAACGGGCTGAGAGACAAGACGAAGTTCGAAAGCATGATAAGATTAAGTAAGGCGGATGTAATATGCTTACAAGAAACTCATTGGGATGCAGTAACGGAGCGAGACATGATAAAGCTGTGGGATGGGGAATGCTTCTCTAGCCATGGAACTAACATTGCAAGGAGAGTGGCGATTTTGTGTAAAAGGGACAGTGGAATTAAGGCCACGATGAGGGCTAAAGATGGAGAAGGAAGATGGATTAATATAGATTGTGTAGCTCAGGATGTGAATTATAATATTTTAAATGTCTATGCAGCGAATACAGAAGGCGATCGCACAGCCTTCTTTAGGAAATTTTATAAAATAGCCGAAAAGTGTGATGTTATAATAGGAGATTTTAATGTGAAATTGTGTCATCTGGATATAAACGAAAGTTGTGTATGGAGACAAGATGCCTCAAGAAAGGTTCTAAATGACTTTATGATGGTTAACAACTGGTGCGACGTATGGAGAGTGAAAAATCCTGATAAGAGGCAATATTCAAGGGCGCAAGTGGTTCAAGGGGTTCTAAAACGAACCAGAATTGATTTGTGCTTAACGAAGACATCGCATATACGATTATTTAATAATGTGGATTATAAATGGATACACTTAAGCGATCACGCCATACTATCATTAGAAATGGGGGAACAGGAAGAGAAAAGGGGAGGGGGGACATGGCACTTAAATGCACATCTCTTGTACGATGTGAATTATAATAGAGCCATTAGGCAACTAATTTTGAGCGTAAGCTCACAACCGGGTTTTGAAAAGAATATAATACAAGGCTGGGAGGACTTGAAGACAAAAATAAAAGGGAAATCCATACAATATGCGAAAAGGTTTCGGGCGAGACAACAGAAGAAAGAAAGAATGCTAAGAGCAGAAATCGAAAAGGTTGAGAGACAGAAAGGCTCGGAGGGGAATAAGTTAATAAGATTGCATACCGAGTTAAAAGAGTTGGAGAGGTTGAAATGCGAAGGGGCTATATTAAGGAGCAAAGCGCAGTATGCGGTGGAAGGAGAAAAAAATACCGGCTTCTTCCTGAACTTGGAAAAAAGAAGGCAAAACAAATGCTACATAGCGGAAGTGATAAATGAAAAGGGAGAGACAACAGCTGACTTTGTAGAGATCTTAGAGACAGTCCAGAATTATTATACCCATCTTTTTGAAACAGAGGGGACAGATGATGGGATAACAGAGGAGATCCTGGCAAAATGTGAGATGAAGTTAGCTGAAGAAGACACACTCATTTGCGACCAGGAGATGAAGGAAGAGGATATTGATTTGGCAATAAAACAATTAGTACTAAATAAAAGTCCAGGTAGTGATGGACTAACAGCAAATTTTTATAAACAATTCAGTGATATATTGAAACCAATATTGTTAAATTTATACAGAACAATAGAATTAACACAATCCGTGCCGGCATCTATGGCAAGAGGGATCATAACGATCATATATAAGAAAGGGGATAAACGAAATCTAGCCAATTATAGGCCTATAACACTACTAAACACGGATTACAAAATATTGATGAAAGTACTAGCAAACAGAATAAAACAGGTCGTGCACACTATCGTAGAGCCCTCTCAGGCTTATAGTGTGCCGGGAAGGGAAGTTTCAGATATTTTGAATACTGTCAGAGACACAGTAGAATTTTTGAAAACTACCAGCAAAGAGGGCATTCTGGTCTCACTGGACTTCAACAAAGCCTTTGATAGAGTCGAACACAAATTTATGTTCAAAGTTTTGGAGAGGGTGGGATTTGGAGCGCGTTTTCTCGGGTGGATTAGGTTAATGTACGCCAACGCCACTGGCAGTGTGAAGTGTAACGGGGTGGTTACCGATCCTTTTCCGCTTCGAAGGTCGGTGAGACAGGGATGTCCACTGTCCTCAATTTTGTATACAATAATCGTGGAAACACTGGGTGTCCTTATTAAAAAAGATTCAGAAATAAAAGGTATAGAATTACCTGGAGGGGAGATGTGCACCATACAACAGTTTGCTGATGATACCACGTTACTGATTAAAGACATAAATAGTGTACATAGAATAATAAACTTGGTAGAACGATATGGTAGAGCCTCAGGAGCTAAAATAAATCCAGATAAATCAGAAATCATGTTCATCAATATGAAGGGGCCGCCGCAAAATTAATTACCGGTACAATTACAAGCAGAACATATCAAAATATTGGGTACATACATTGGGGTAAACAGTGAAACGGCCAGGGACATGACATGGACTAGTATAATTAAAAGGATAGAAGCAATTTTGTGCTATTGGCGAATGAGGAACCTGAAACTCAATGGGAAGGTGGTGGTATTAAATAGCTTGGTAATGTCTAAAATATATTATGCACTCACGGTGATAGATCTACCCTTATGGGCACTAAACAAACTAAATGAGATTATGACAGTTTTCTTGTGGGGGACAACGGTGGGGAAAATCGCAAGAAAAACATTAATAGGGAAATATGAAGAGGGAGGGCTAAAATTACTAGACATAGAAAGTAAGAAAAATGCTTTCAGGATTAAATTGGTCAGAAAATATCTGTACGATGACACGGCTTACGGCTGGAAGGGTCTTATGCAGTTTTTTTTAAATCGAGTGCTCGGAATAGGAGATTTTGTCCTGCTTATGAAACCGAAGAGGCCGATGACAGCGGGAGTCCCATTATTTTATAGGGAGGTCCTCGAAGCACAAGCTGGCTTCCTGGAGCATATAGAATATGGGGCGAATTCTATAAGCCTAATAAGAGAACTGCCGATATTTTTAAATAAATATATAAAGAAAGAAAATAAAATGTTGTATAATAACAAAATGATAAGAGCTGGACTAGTACAGCTGAAAGATATAATGTATGAATTTGTGCCCGGTTTTTTGCCGACGCAGGCCGTGGTGGATAGTATAAGGGAAGTTGATTATAATTCAACATACACGGTCATAGAGAATTATTATAAGACTATTCAGAGAAGTATCCCACAACAATGGAGAAGGCTGATAGAAACAGGTACAGCTAGAGATAGGACGAGCAAACTCCCAGAGCTGGGAATTAAGCGAGAGGGGGAAAACAAGAGCTTCAGTCTGATCTCCTGCAAGGAAATCTACGAGCGTTTTTTAGTGAACGTCACGAAATCACCGGCCTCCTTGTCGTATTGGAGCAAGGTCTTTCCACAGAAAGAGGGGTGGAAAATATGGGAGAAATGGAAAGTACAGGGTAACAGCATAGAGGCTGAGGACAATGATTTCAAAATAAGACACAATAAAATTTTTACTAATGTGGTTTTACATCAACTGGATAAAGCTGTAGACAGAGATTGTGATGTTTGTGGCTTATTGCCGGAAACGCTGATGCATATGTTTGATATTTGTCCTGAGTTATCTGGCTTTTTTGGGTTATTGAAGAAATGTCTAATAGAAAAATTGGGAATGGTGTGGGACGGAAGGGATTCATGGGAGTTTTTTCTTTTATTTGGAAACTGGCAATACAGTAAAATTAGAAACGAAATGCTGTGCAGATTTATGTTGAGCCATGCACGATGGGCAATAAGGGCACGAAGAAACAAGGCACATTACGAACGAAGGGTTATTGCAATATGGCCGATTTTTCAAAACATAGTGAAGAAACAGATTCGATACAGGTTGATACATGGGGTAGACCATTTTGAACGACTGTATGTGAAGGATGCCAATCTCCTATCCCTTGATAAAGAAAAGAGGATTGTGTGGAATTGGTAGCTCTTTTTGGACTGTGTAGTTGGGAAATTGTGTGTCATAAAAAAAAAAAAATAAATAAATAAATAAATAAATTGGCTACTTCATCTTTTGAAAATTGTGCACAGTGATCATATAGTTGGAATGATTTTTCACCCTGTGGGATGGCTGAACGAATGATGCTGGGTTTTGAAATGCCACTATGTGCAAATCAGGTTTGTTTTTGTAATTCGAGTGCTGATGTTGTTTTTCTTTTCTTTTGAAAAAAGGACCTGAGTGTAAATGTCACAGAGAGAGGAAAATGTGTTGGAAATGGATACTGTAAACAAAAATATATTTTTTTTGTAAATATATTTTCATAATAAAAGACAAAAAAAAAAAAAGATGCGCCCGATCTCGTCTGATCTCGGAAGCTAAGCAGGGTCGGGCCTGGTTAGTACTTGGATGGGAGACCGCCTGGGAATACCAGGTGCTGTAAGCATTTTCAACCAGCAGAGAGCGCTCTCGCTTAATCTACCCACACATATTTCAACGTGGTAACAGTGACAGCTCACGTCCAAAAGTGTTTTTCACATGGTTAAGGCACTTTAACTCCAACAAATAAGCGCTTCTAAATTATTATCACCAACAAATCAATGACTTGTATTATATGACTTATCTTCAACTCCATATAAGAAGTATTTCAAGCTGCAGCTTCAGCTTATGGCCATACCAGCCTGGATGCGCCCGATCTCGTCTGATCTCGAAGCTAAGCAGGGTCGGGCCTGGTTTGTACTTGGATGGGAGACCGCCTGGGAATACCAGGTGCTGTAATCCTTTTCAACCAGCAGAGAGCGCTCTCGCTTAATCTACCCACACATATTTCAACGTGGTAAGAGCGACAGCTCACGTCCAAAAGTGTTTTGCACATGGTTAAGGCACTTTAACTCCAACAAATAAAACCAACAAATCAATGACTTATATTCTATGACTTATCTTCAACTCCATATAAGAGGTATTTCAAGCTACAGCTTCTGCTTACGGCCATACCAGCCTGGATGCGCCCGATCTCGTCTGATCTCGGAAGCTAAGCAGGGTCGGGCCTGGTTAGTACTTGGATGGGAGACCGACTGGGAATACCAGGTGCTGTAAGCTTTTTCAACCAGCAGAGAGCGCTCTCGCTTAATCTACCCACACATATTTCAACGTGGTAAGAGCGACAGCTCATGTCCAAAAGTGTTTTGCACATGGTTAAGGCACTTTAACTCCAACAAATTAACGCTTCTAAATTATTATCACCAACAAATCAATGACTTATATTATATGACTTATCTTCAACTCCATATAAGAGGTATTTCAAGCTGCAGCTTCAGCTTACGGCCATACCAGCCTGGATGCTCCCGATCTCGTCTGATCTCGGAAGCTAAGCAGGGTCGGGCCTGGTTAGGACTTGGATGGGAGACCGCCTGGGAATACCAGGTGCTGTAAGCTTTTTCAACCAGCAGAGAGCGCTCTCGCTTAATCTACCCACACATATTTCAACGTGGTAACAGCGACAGCTCACGTCCTAAAGTGTTTTGCACATGGTTAAGGCACTTTATCTCCAACAAATAAAACCAACAAATCAATGACTTATATTCTATGACTTATCTTCAACTCCATATAAGAGGTATTTCAAGCAGCAGATTCTGCTTACGGCCATACCAGCCTGGATGCGCCCGATCTCATCTGATCTCGGAAGCTAAGCAGGTTTGGGCCTGGTTAGTACTTGGATGGGAGACCGCCTGGGAATACCAGGTGCTGTAAGCATTTTCAACCAGCAGAGAACGCTCTCGCTTAATCTACCCACACATATTTCAACGTGGTAACAGCGACAGCTCACGTCCTAAAGTGTTTTGCACATGGTTAAGGCACTTTAACTCCGACAAATAAAACCAACAAATCAATGACTTATATTCTATGACTTATCTTCAACTCCATATAAGAGGTATTTCAAACTGCAGCTTCTGCTTACGGCCATACCAGCCTGGATGCGCCCGATCTCGTCTGATCTCGGAAGCTAAGCAGGGTCGGGCCTGGTTAGTACTTGGATGGGAGACCGCCTGGGAATACCAGGAGCTGTAAGCATTTTCAACCAGCAGAGAGCGCTCTCGCTTAATCTACCCACACATATTTCAACGTGGTAACAGCGACAGCTCCCGTCCTAAAGTGTTTTGCACATGGTTAAGGCACTTTAACTCCAACAAATAAAACCAACAAATCAATGACTTATATGCTATGACTTATCTTCAACTCCATATAAGAGGTATTTCAAGCTGCAGCTTCTGCTTACGGCCATACCAGCCTGGATGCGCCCGATCTCGTCTGATCTCGGAAGCTAAGCAGGGTCGGGCCTGGTTAGTACTTGGATGGGAGACCGCCTGGGAATACCAGGAGCTGTAAGCATTTTCAACCAGCAGAGAGCGCTCTCGCTTAATCTACCCACACATATTTCAACGTGGTAACAGCGACAGCTCCCGTCCTAAAGTGTTTTGCACATGGTTAAGGCACTTTAACTCCAACAAATAAAACCAACAAATCAATGACTTATATGCTATGACTTATCTTCAACTCCATATAAGAGGTATTTCAAGCTGCAGCTTCTGCTTATGGCCATACCAGCCTGGATGCGCCCGATCTCGTCTGATCTCGGAAGCTAAGCAGGGTCGGGCCTGGTTAGTACTTGGAACGGAGACCGCCTGGGAATACCAGGTGCTGTAAGCTTTTTCAACCAGCAGAGAACGCTCTCGCTTAATCTACCCACACATATTTTAACGTGGTAACAGCGACAGCTCACGTCCTAAAGTGTTTTTCACATGCTTAAGGCACCTTAACTCCAACAAATAAAACCAACAGATCAATGACTTATATTCTATGACTTATCTTCAACTCCATATAAGAGGTATTTCAAGCTGCAGCTTCTGCTTACGGCCATACCAGCCTGGATGCGCCCGATCTAGTCTGATCTCAGAAGCTAAGCAGGGTCGGGCCTGTTTAGTACTTGGATGGGAGACCGCCTGGGAATACTAGGTGTTGTAAGCTTTTTCAACCAGCAGAGAACGCTCTCGCTTAATTTACCCACACATATTTCAACGTGGTAACAGCGACAGCTCACGTCCTAAAGTGTTTTGCACATGGTTAAGGCACTTTAACTCCGACAAATAAAACCAACAAATCAATGACTTATATTCTATGACTTATCTTCAACTCCATATAAGAGGTATTTCAAGCTGCAGCTTCTGCTTACGGCCATACCAGCCTGGATGCGCCAGATCTCGTCTGATCTCGGAAGCTAAGCAGGGTCGGGCCTGGTTAGTACTTGGATGGGAGACCGCCTGGGAATACCAGGAGCTGTAAGCATTTTCAACCAGCAGAGAGCGCTCTCGCTTAATCTACCCACACATATTTCAACGTGGTAACAGCGACAGCTCACGTCCTAAAGTGTTTTGCACATGGTTAAGCCACTTTAACTCCAACAAATAAGCGCTTCTAAATTATTATCACCAACAAATCAATGACTTATATTATATGACTTATCTTCAACTCCATATAAGAGGTATTTCAAGCTGCAGCTTCAGCTTACGGCCATACCAGCCTGGATGCGTCCAATCTCGTCTGATCTCGGAAGCTAAGCAGGGTCGGGCCTGGTTAGTACTTGGATGGGAGACCGCCTGGGAATACCAGGTGCTGTAAGCTTTTTCAACCAGCAGAGAGCGCTCTCGCTTAATCTACCCACACATATTTCAACGTGGTAACAGCGACAGCTCACGTCCTAAAGTGTTTTGCACGTGGTTAAGGCACTTTAACTCCAACAAATAAAACCAACAAATCTATGACTTATATTCTATGACTTATCTTCAACTCCATACAAGAGGTATTTCAAGCTGCAGCTTCTGCTTACGGCCATACCAGCCTGGATGCGCCCGATCTCGTCTGATCTCAGAAGCTAAGCAGGGTCGGGCCTGGTTAGTACTTGGATGGGAGACCGCCTGGGAATACCAGGGTCTGTAAGCTTTTTCAACCAGCAGAGAGCGCTCTCGCTTAATCTACCCACACATATTTCAACGTGGTAACAGCGACAGCTCACGTCCAAAAGTGTTTTTCACATGGTTAAGGCACTTTAACTCCAACAAATAAAACCAACAAATCAATGACTTATATTCTATGACTTATCTTCAACTCCATATCAGAGGTATTTCAAGCAGCAGATTCTGCTAACGGCCATACCAGCCTGGATGTGCCCGATCTCGTCTGATCTCGGAAGCTAAGCAGGGTCGGGCCTGGTTAGTACTTGGATGGGAGGCCGCCTGGGAATACCAGGTGCTGTAAGCATTTTCAACCAGCAGAGAGCGCTCTCGCTTAATCTACCCACACATATTTCAACGTGGTAACAGCGACAGCTCACGTCCTAAAGTGTTTTGCACATGGTTAAGGCACTTTAACTCCAACAAATAAAACCAACAAATCAATGACTTATATTCTATGACATATCTTCAACTCCATATAAGAGGTATTTCAAGCTGCAGCTTCTGCTTACGGCCATACCAGCCTGGATGCGCCCGATCTCGTCTGATCTCAGAAGCTAAGCAGGGTCGGGCCTGGTTAGTACTTGGATGGGAGACTTCCTGGGAATACCAGGTGCTGTAAGCTTTTTCAACCAGCAGAGAGCGCTCTCGCTTAATCTACCCACACAAATTTCAACGTGGTAACAGCGACAGCTCCCGTCCTAAAGTGTTTTGCACATGGTTAAGGCACTTTAACTCCAACAAATAAAACCAACAAATCAATGACTTATATTCTATGACTTATCTTCAACTCCATATAAGAGGTATTTCAAGCTGCAGCTTCTGCTTACGGCCATACCAGCCAGGATGCGCCCGATCTTGTCTGGTCTCGGAAGCTAAGCAGGGTCGGGCCTGGTTAGTACTTGGATGGGAGACCGCCTGGGAATACCAGGTGCTGTAAGCTTTTTCAACCAGCAGAGAACGCTCTCGCTTAATCTACCCACACATATTTCAACGTGGTATCAGCTACAGCTCACGTCCTAAAGTGTTTTGCACATGGTTAAGGCACTTTAACTCCAACAAATAAAACCAACAAATCAATGACTTATATTCTATGACTTATCTTCAACTCCATATAAGAGGTATTTCAAGCAGGAGCTTCTGCTTACGGCCATACCAGCCTGGATGCGCCCAATCTCGTCTGATCTCGGAAGCTAAGCAGGGTCGGGCCTGGTTAGTACTTGGATGGGGGACCGCCTGGGAATACCAGGTGCTGTAAACGTTTTTCAACCAGCAGAGAGCGCTCTCGCTTAATCTACCCACACATATTTCAACGTGGTAACAGCGACAGCTCACGTCCAAAAGTGTTTTTCACATGGTTAAGGCACTTTAACTCCAACAAATAAGCGCTTCTAAATTATTATCACCAACAAATCAATGACTTATAATATATGACTTATCTTCAACTCCATATAAGAGGTATTTCCAGCAGGAGCTTCTGCTTACGGCCATACCAGCCTGGATGCGCCCAATCTCATCTGATCTCGGAAGCTAAGCAGGGTCGGGCCTGGTTAGTACTTGGATGGGAGACCGCCTGGGAATACCAGGTGCTGTAAGCTTTTTCAACCAGCAGAGAGCGCTCTCGCTTAATCTACCCACACATACTTCAACGTGGTAACAGCGACAGCTCACGCCCTAAAGTGTTTTGCACATGGTTAAGGCACTTTAACTCCAACAAATAAAACCAACAAATCTATGACTTATATTCTATGACTTATCTTCAACTCCATATAAGAGGTATTTCAAGCTGCAGCTTCTGCTTACGGCCATACCAGCCTGGATGCGCCCGATCTTGTCTGATCTCAGAAGCTAAGCAGGGTCGGGCCTGGTTAGTACTTGGATGGGAGACCGCCTGGGAATACCAGGTGCTGTAAGCATTTTCAACCAGCAGAGAGCGCTCTCGCTTAATCTACCCACACATATTTCAACGTGGTAACAGCGACAGCTCACGTCCAAAAGTGTTTTTCACATGGTTAAGGCACTTTAACTCCAACAAATAAGCGCTTCTAAATTATTATCACCAACAAATCAATGACTTATATTATATGACTTATCTTCAACTCCATATAAGAGGTATTTCAAGCAGCAGCTTCTGCTTACGGCCATACCAGCCTGGATGCGCCCGATCTCGTCTGATCTCGGAAGCTAAGCAGGGTCGGGCCTGGTTAGTACTTGGATGGGAGACCGCCTGGGAATACCAGGTGCTGTAAGCTTTTTCAACCAGCAGAGAACGCTCTCGCTTAATCTACCCACACATATTTCAACGTGGTAACAGCGACAGCTCACGTCCTAAAGTGTTTTGCACATGGTTAAGGCACTTTAACTCCAACAAATAAAACCAACAAATCAATGACTTATATTCTATGACTTATCTTCAACTTCATATAAGAGGTGTTTCAAGCAGGAGCTTCTGCTTACGGCCATACCAGCCTGGATGCACCCAATCTCGTCTGATCTCGGAAGCTAAGCAGGGTCGGGCCTGGTTAGTACTTGGATGGGAGACCGCCTGGGAATACCAGGTGCTGTAAGCTTTTTCAACCAGCAGAGAGCGCTCTCGCTTAATCTACCCACACATATTTCAACGTGGTAACAGCGACAGCTCACGTCCTAAAGTGTTTTGCACATGGTTAAGGCACTTTAACTCCAACAAATAAAACCAACAAATCAATGACTTATATTCTATGACTTATCTTCAACTCCATATAAGAGGTATTTCAAGCAGCAGATTCTGCTAACGGCCATACCAGCCTGGATGTGCCCGATCTCGTCTGATCTCGGAAGCTAAGCAGGGTCGGGCCTGGTTAGTACTTGGATGGGAGGCCGCCTGGGAATACCAGGTGCTGTAAGCATTTTCAACCAGCAGAGAGCGCTCTCGCTTAATCTACCCACACATATTTCAACGTGGTAACAGCGACAGCTCACGTCCTAAAGTGTTTTGCACATGGTTAAGGCACTTTAACTCCAACAAATAAAACCAACAAATCAATGACTTATATTCTATGACATATCTTCAACTCCATATAAGAGGTATTTCAAGCTGCAGCTTCTGCTTACGGCCATACCAGCCTGGATGCGCCCGATCTCGTCTGATCTCAGAAGCTAAGCAGGGTCGGGCCTGGTTAGTACTTGGATGGGAGACTTCCTGGGAATACCAGGTGCTGTAAGCTTTTTCAACCAGCAGAGAGCGCTCTCGCTTAATCTACCCACACAAATTTCAACGTGGTAACAGCGACAGCTCCCGTCCTAAAGTGTTTTGCACATGGTTAAGGCACTTTAACTCCAACAAATAAAAACAACAAATCAATGACTTATATTCTATGACTTATCTTCAACTCCATATAAGAGGTATTTCAAGCTGCAGCTTCTGCTTACGGCCATACCAGCCAGGATGCGCCCGATCTTGTCTGGTCTCGGAAGCTAAGCAGGGTCGGGCCTGGTTAGTACTTGGATGGGAGACCGCCTGGGAATACCAGGTGCTGTAAGCTTTTTCAACCAGCAGAGAACGCTCTCGCTTAATCTACCCACACATATTTCAACGTGGTATCAGCTACAGCTCACGTCCTAAAGTGTTTTGCACATGGTTAAGGCACTTTAACTCCGACAAATAAAACCAACAAATCAATGACTTATATTCTATGACTTATCTTCAACTCCATATAAGAGGTATTTCAAGCAGGAGCTTCTGCTTACGGCCATACCAGCCTGGATGCGCCCAATCTCGTCTGATCTCGGAAGCTAAGCAGGGTCGGGCCTGGTTAGTACTTGGATGGGAGACCGCCTGGGAATAGCAGGTGCTGTAAGCTTTTTCAACCAGCAGAGAACGCTCTCGCTTAATCTACCCACACATACTTCAATGTTGTGCCCGCCCATATGCCCATCTGAACTTATAAAATGTATGAACATTTTGTGATTATGAGGACCTGTAAAACCAGACTTTGCCCCTTCTTCCTGAAGTCCTGCGACCCCCTGCTGCTAACTCCTGGTTATCTCGGCCTGGGTCGAGATAGTCCGTTTACGACCCCCACTGCATGGCCGGAGATCAAAACAAGGACCCAGCAGGGTTTCTGCCAGGGAAAACAGACTTCCTTGGGGTTTTACGACACCCCCTGGGGGGGAGCCGGATGCAGCGGAGCCCAAAACCAGACCTCAAAATGGTACTGCTTCTTTGAACCCCCCTTTTCCGCTTTAATGTGCCTCATAAAATGGCGCCGTTGCCTGAACTACAACCCCCAGCATGCCTTGCGGGGGGGGGGGTGGCGCCTACAAGCGCGCGCATCCAATCGCAATGAGGCACCGATGACGTCACTGCAGCGCGCGTAGGATCAAAACCCCTGCCGCTGCTTCTTTTTCTCTCTCTTCCGATCAACCTCTCTTCCTGAGCAGCAGGACCAAAGATCCCACCTCCTCTCCCCCCGGGCTGGGGGGAGGCAGGAGGCCTGCACCGGACCGGGCCCTGCGGGGTCCGGCCGTTGAAGCCGCTGCTCCCCTTCTCTCTTCTCAACTTCATCTCATCGGCTGGATCTTTGGCCAGGCCAAAGGATCCCATCTCCTCTCTCTCCCCCCGGGCTGGGGGGAGGCAGGAGGCCCGCACCGGACCGGGCCCTGCGGGGTCCGGTCGTTGAAGCGGCGGTCCCCCGGGGAGCCTCCGGCTTCCACTAACTCTGTCCTCTAAGTTCACAGATCCAAGCTTCCGACGCCCACGCGCTCCCGGCAACCAGATCGGGACACAGCTGCGACTCAGACCGAACCCCCCTCCCCGCTCTGAGCCCCTGTCTGCCAACCGGCGCAGGGATCGGGGACGGACGGCCGGCGTCTCGCCCGGCGTGAGCTCTCCTGGGGCCCGGACGGCCGCGCGTCGGCGACCGGCGCAGAGAGGGAAGCACGGCAAGGAGAGACCGGTCCCCCCCGCCGCGCCTAGGAATGCGTGTGAGCCTCCGTTTGGTCCGGAACCACGGCCCGGCACGAGGCGGCCCCGCCGCTGTCTAATCCGTTTCAGGGGAAGGGACGGCCCAGTCACAGAACCCGCAGGCATCCGATCCGGATCCCCGAGGAAACGTGAGCCCGGGAACGGTAGATCAGTAGGACTAAGAACGGTTCAGAACTGTGTGAAGTCGGGATCTCTGTTTATCAGTAACTTAAGAACGTGTTACAGAGCTAAATCTGTGTTCAGAGTTGAGACTACATCATCATTGTTATCATTATCATGTTTGATTATTTGGTAGTCGTTGTTTTCTGCCGTAGGCACGTTTTAAATGCTGCGTTCGCCATCCGGTCCGATTGCACGTGGCCCAGAGGGCGCGTCCATCTTTAAAAGACCACAGAAGCCCCGTTTGAACTGTAGATGTTCTGTATCTTCGTTATTATTGCTTGAGTCCTTTTTTTGTTTTCATTCCATGCATTTAACTTTCATGTCCTATTTTTCTAGTGATGTTTTTCTAGTTAATTAATTGTTTTTATGATACTTAAGCCATTTCTGCCATCAGGTTTATTTGGGTGTTGCGTTTATCATCTTTTGACATCCGTATGTAAATAAATTCTGATTGATTTATTTATGAGTGGTTGTGTTGTTTCATGCAAGATTTGGTCACAGATTGATTTGTTTAAGCAGAGCCTAGTGTTCGGATATCACGCCTTCACTGTTATTCTGTAAGATTTGCTGTTCTGCAGGATAATTCAAATCATAATGAGACTGATTTTCTGCTGTTAGTTATCGATTCCCACCGGAAGTAAGGCCCCGGCGGTGGTGCCCCTACGAGAATTATCATTTTTGATAATACAATTTGATAAATAGTCAACTTTATTAATTATTAATAATTCTTTAATAGAATTATCATTAGCCTTGATAACTGGACAGCCAAGCTACCTATGAGTTGCACAACATAAATGGTGCCCCGTGTGAGGGTCTCTAATAACGATATTTGTGACCAAGTTGTATGAAATAACAGAACATTAATTTTGATCGGGAAAGAAAATATTTTTATTTTTATTCCCCTCTCATTATCTGATTCCTACGGGTATTTTAAAACCTGTTAATGGCAACCTCGCCTCACTAAGGGTTGGTTGCTTTGTTAAGTTCTTTAATTTAATTAATTTGAACTTTTATTTTTCATCACACGATTATTAATCTTGTGATTGATTTCCTCTGCAACCTTACTTCACTGAAGCTAATGCTACTGCTTCACTGAAGGTAATGGTTGGGTTTGCTTTAAGTTCTGTTAATTTTATTAACCTGAACTTTTTCTACCACTCAATTTTTGTGAATCTGTTTGAGTAATTTCCTTTTGCAACCAGGTTCCATGGAAACTAATGGTTGGCGCGCTGTAAGTTCCTGATTTTATTAACCTGAACTTTTATTGATGGATCACTATTTTATTAATCTCTGATAAATCCCCTTTTGCGACCATACTTAACTGAAGGTAATGGCTGACTTAATTTCTTTAATTCTATTAATTGAACTGTTGCTGATTACCCCATGTGAGTTATTAATCTTCTCAGATTAATCTCTACTGTGTTTTAAGTTGAATCTTTAATTTAAAGTTATTTAAAGATTCCTCCCTTTTTATTCACTTTATTAATTCCTTTCAGTTGGTTCTTGCTTCTAAGGTTATAACCAATACCCCAGTCTCTCAGGGTTTGTTATCGGTTTAATTTCTTCTAATCTGGGTGATAACGTGAGTTGACTTCGTTAATAAGTGTAATCTCTTGCCAGAATCCCAAGCGAAGCGCTGGGGCCTGGACCGTGAGCTGAGGTGTGGTTATTAATGGCAGAGAGCTCATCGCAGTGGACGGAGAACCAGCAGAGGTGGACATGCAGGCTGATAGAGATCGACCGACAGGCAAGTCTGTTCTTAGGCTGGACCCAAAAGTGGTGAGCCCGGTCATCTCATCCCCTGAGCCCCCTGGTCAGACACCACCCTGAGTAAGCCAAAAATTAATTACCCGAAAGGAGCTGCGGCCCTTCCCAGTTTTCACTGTTACTGACGCTGAAGAAGCAGCTCAGCGTCTTCTTAAAGTAAACCAGAGGAGAACAGATCACGATTAACAACCAAGGCGCAGACGCCGTACCTCAGAGCGAGGGGGGTCCCACGTTTGACCTTTTTAGCAAAAGAACACTGAACAGCTGCATTACCTTGTATGCAGCGGCCCCCTCACAATTTTTCTGACCCAGAAGTGGAAGCCCGCTCCACACCTGAAAGGGGGGTAGGATACTTTGAGGCGTTAAAAAAAAATTCACGCCTACACACAATTTCCAGGCTTCCATAGCCGACATAAGTTAATTTGTGTGTTTTTGTCGCCTAGCAATTAATCAAAGAGTGGTTAAATTGTTGGTTTTTGTTTTTAGGTACAGTGTACATACTGAAACCTAACTAACCCCTCCTTTTATCTTTCATCTACCGCACTTTAAGAGTGATATCACTGTGTTAGGTAAATGAATGATGTTATTGCTTTGAATATGTTTTTCTTTTCATATTTTTGTGCATTGCTCGCCTAGTGGACTAACCAGGCTAGCCTCACGCCCCCAACCAGAGTCATGACCACATGGACTGGTGCACCGTTGTTAGATTCGACAACCAGACCCTGCATTCCGGTTTTCGATTCGAAGGGGGGATGTTGTGCCCGCCTATATGCCCATCTGAACTTATAAAATGTATGAACATTTTGTGATTATGAGGACCTGTAAAACCAGACTTTGCCCCTTCTTCCTGAAGTCCTGCGACCCCCTGCTGCTAACTCCTGGTTATCTCGGCCTGGGTCGAGATAGTCCGTTTACGACCCCCACTGCATGGCCGGAGATCAAAACAAGGACCCAGCAGGGTTTCTGCCAGGGAAAACAGACTTCCTTGGGGTTTTACGACACCCCCTGGGGGGGAGCCGGATGCAGCGGAGCCCAAAACCAGACCTCAAAATGGTACTGCTTCTTTGAACCCCCCTTTTCCGCTTTAATGTGCCTCATAAAATGGCGCCGTTGCCTGAACTACAACCCCCAGCATGCCTTGCGGGGGGGGGGGTGGCGCCTACAAGCGCGCGCATCCAATCGCAATGAGGCACCGATGACGTCACTGCAGCGCGCGTAGGATCAAAACCCCTGCCGCTGCTTCTTTTTCTCTCTCTTCCGATCAACCTCTCTTCCTGAGCAGCAGGACCAAAGATCCCACCTCCTCTCCCCCCGGGCTGGGGGGAGGCAGGAGGCCCGCACCGGACCGGGCCCTGCGGGGTCCGGTCGTTGAAGCGGCGGTCCCCCGGGGAGCCTCCGGCTTCCACTAACTCTGTCCTCTAAGTTCACAGATCCAAGCTTCCGACGCCCACGCGCTCCCGGCAACCAGATCGGGACACAGCTGCGACTCAGACCGAACCCCCCTCCCCGCTCTGAGCCCCTGTCTGCCAACCGGCGCAGGGATCGGGGACGGACGGCCGGCGTCTCGCCCGGCGTGAGCTCTCCCGGGGCCCGGACGGCCGCGCGTCGGCGACCGGCGCAGAGAGGGAAGCACGGCAAGGAGAGACCGGTCCCCCCCGCCGCGCCTAGGAATGCGTGTGAGCCTCCGTTTGGTCCGGAACCACGGCCCGGCACGAGGCGGCCCCGCCGCTGTCTAATCCGTTTCAGGGGAAGGGACGGCCCAGTCACAGAACCCGCAGGCATCCGATCCGGATCCCCGAGGAAACGTGAGCCCGGGAACGGTAGATCAGTAGGACTAAGAACGGTTCAGAACTGTGTGAAGTCGGGATCTCTGTTTATCAGTAACTTAAGAACGTGTTACAGAGCTAAATCTGTGTTCAGAGTTGAGACTACATCATCATTGTTATCATTATCATGTTTGATTATTTGGTAGTCGTTGTTTTCTGCCGTAGGCACGTTTTAAATGCTGCGTTCGCCATCCGGTCCGATTGCACGTGGCCCAGAGGGCGCGTCCATCTTTAAAAGACCACAGAAGCCCCGTTTGAACTGTAGATGTTCTGTATCTTCGTTATTATTGCTTGAGTCCTTTTTTTGTTTTCATTCCATGCATTTAACTTTCATGTCCTATTTTTCTAGTGATGTTTTTCTAGTTAATTAATTGTTTTTATGATACTTAAGCCATTTCTGCCATCAGGTTTATTTGGGTGTTGCGTTTATCATCTTTTGACATCCGTATGTAAATAAATTCTGATTGATTTATTTATGAGTGGTTGTGTTGTTTCATGCAAGATTTGGTCACAGATTGATTTGTTTAAGCAGAGCCTAGTGTTCGGATATCACGCCTTCACTGTTATTCTGTAAGATTTGCTGTTCTGCAGGATAATTCAAATCATAATGAGACTGATTTTCTGCTGTTAGTTATCGATTCCCACCGGAAGTAAGGCCCCGGCGGTGGTGCCCCTACGAGAATTATCATTTTTGATAATACAATTTGATAAATAGTCAACTTTATTAATTATTAATAATTCTTTAATAGAATTATCATTAGCCTTGATAACTGGACAGCCAAGCTACCTATGAGTTGCACAACATAAATGGTGCCCCGTGTGAGGGTCTCTAATAACGATATTTGTGACCAAGTTGTATGAAATAACAGAACATTAATTTTGATCGGGAAAGAAAATATTTTTATTTTTATTCCCCTCTCATTATCTGATTCCTACGGGTATTTTAAAACCTGTTAATGGCAACCTCGCCTCACTAAGGGTTGGTTGCTTTGTTAAGTTCTTTAATTTAATTAATTTGAACTTTTACTTTTTCATCACACGATTATTAATCTTGTGATTGATTTCCTCTGCAACCTTACTTCACTGAAGCTAATGCTACTGCTTCACTGAAGGTAATGGTTGGGTTTGCTTTAAGTTCTGTTAATTTTATTAACCTGAACTTTTTCTACCACTCAATTTTTGTGAATCTGTTTGAGTAATTTCCTTTTGCAACCAGGTTCCATGGAAACTAATGGTTGGCGCGCTGTAAGTTCCTGATTTTATTAACCTGAACTTTTATTGATGGATCACTATTTTATTAATCTCTGATAAATCCCCTTTTGCAACCATACTTAACTGAAGGTAATGGCTGACTTAATTTCTTTAATTCTATTAATTGAACTGTTGCTGATTACCCCATGTGAGTTATTAATCTTCTCAGATTAATCTCTACTGTGTTTTAAGTTGAATCTTTAATTTAAAGTTATTTAAAGATTCCTCCCTTTTTATTCACTTTATTAATTCCTTTCAGTTGGTTCTTGCTTCTAAGGTTATAACCAATACCCCAGTCTCTCAGGGTTTGTTATCGGTTTAATTTCTTCTAATCTGGGTGATAACGTGAGTTGACTTCGTTAATAAGTGTAATCTCTTGCCAGAATCCCAAGCGAAGCGCTGGGGCCTGGACCGTGAGCTGAGGTGTGGTTATTAATGGCAGAGAGCTCATCGCAGTGGACGGAGAACCAGCAGAGGTGGACATGCAGGCTGATAGAGATCGACCGACAGGCAAGTCTGTTCTTAGGCTGGACCCAAAAGTGGTGAGCCCGGTCATCTCATCCCCTGAGCCCCCTGGTCAGACACCACCCTGAGTAAGCCAAAAATTAATTACCCGAAAGGAGCTGCGGCCCTTCCCAGTTTTCACTGTTACTGACGCTGAAGAAGCAGCTCAGCGTCTTCTTAAAGTAAACCAGAGGAGAACAGATCACGATTAACAACC
This sequence comes from Cololabis saira, assembly GCF_033807715.1. Classification (NCBI taxonomy): domain Eukaryota; kingdom Metazoa; phylum Chordata; class Actinopteri; order Beloniformes; family Belonidae; genus Cololabis; species Cololabis saira. Next base: position 297,502 of record NW_026906205.1, read on the forward strand.
AAGGCGCAGACGCCGTACTTCAGAGCGAGGGGGGTCCCACGTTTGACCTTTTTAGCAAAAGAACACTGAACAGCTGCATTACCTTGTATGCAGCGGCCCCCTCACAATTTTTCTGACCCAGAAGTGGAAGCCCGCTCCACACCTGAAAGGGGGGTAGGATACTTTGAGGCGTTAAAAAAAAATTCACGCCTACACACAATTTCCAGGCTTCCATAGCCGACATAAGTTAATTTGTGTGTTTTTGTCGCCTAGCAATTAATCAAAGAGTGGTTAAATTGTTGGTTTTTGTTTTTAGGTACAGTGTACATACTGAAACCTAACTAACCCCTCCTTTTATCTTTCATCTACCGCACTTTAAGAGTGATATCACTGTGTTAGGTAAATGAATGATGTTATTGCTTTGAATATGTTTTTCTTTTCATATTTTTGTGCATTGCTCGCCTAGTGGACTAACCAGGCTAGCCTCACGCCCCCAACCAGAGTCATGACCACATGGACTGGTGCACCGTTGTTAGATTCGACAACCAGACCCTGCATTCCGGTTTTCGATTCGAAGGGGGGATGTTGTGCCCGCCTATATGCCCATCTGAACTTATAAAATGTATGAACATTTTGTGATTATGAGGACCTGTAAAACCAGACTTTGCCCCTTCTTCCTGAAGTCCTGCGACCCCCTGCTGCTAACTCCTGGTTATCTCGGCCTGGGTCGAGATAGTCCGTTTACGACCCCCACTGCATGGCCGGAGATCAAAACAAGGACCCAGCAGGGTTTCTGCCAGGGAAAACAGACTTCCTTGGGGTTTTACGACACCCCCTGGGGGGGAGCCGGATGCAGCGGAGCCCAAAACCAGACCTCAAAATGGTACTGCTTCTTTGAACCCCCCTTTTCCGCTTTAATGTGCCTCATAAAATGGCGCCGTTGCCTGAACTACAACCCCCAGCATGCCTTGCGGGGGGGGGGGTGGCGCCTACAAGCGCGCGCATCCAATCGCAATGAGGCACCGATGACGTCACTGCAGCGCGCGTAGGATCAAAACCCCTGCCGCTGCTTCTTTTTCTCTCTCTTCCGATCAACCTCTCTTCCTGAGCAGCAGGACCAAAGATCCCACCTCCTCTCCCCCCGGGCTGGGGGGAGGCAGGAGGCCCGCACCGGACCGGGCCCTGCGGGGTCCGGCCGTTGAAGCCGCTGCTCCCCTTCTCTCTTCTCAACTTCATCTCATCGGCTGGATCTTTGGCCAGGCCAAAGGATCCCATCTCCTCTCTCTCCCCCCGGGCTGGGGGGAGGCAGGAGGCCCGCACCGGACCGGGCCCTGCGGGGTCCGGTCGTTGAAGCGGCGGTCCCCCGGGGAGCCTCCGGCTTCCACTAACTCTGTCCTCTAAGTTCACAGATCCAAGCTTCCGACGCCCACGCGCTCCCGGCAACCAGATCGGGACACAGCTGCGACTCAGACCGAACCCCCCTCCCCGCTCTGAGCCCCTGTCTGCCAACCGGCGCAGGGATCGGGGACGGACGGCCGGCGTCTCGCCCGGCGTGAGCTCTCCCGGGGCCCGGACGGCCGCGCGTCGGCGACCGGCGCAGAGAGGGAAGCACGGCAAGGAGAGACCGGTCCCCCCCGCCGCGCCTAGGAATGCGTGTGAGCCTCCGTTTGGTCCGGAACCACGGCCCGGCACGAGGCGGCCCCGCCGCTGTCTAATCCGTTTCAGGGGAAGGGACGGCCCAGTCACAGAACCCGCAGGCATCCGATCCGGATCCCCGAGGAAACGTGAGCCCGGGAACGGTAGATCAGTAGGACTAAGAACGGTTCAGAACTGTGTGAAGTCGGGATCTCTGTTTATCAGTAACTTAAGAACGTGTTACAGAGCTAAATCTGTGTTCAGAGTTGAGACTACATCATCATTGTTATCATTATCATGTTTGATTATTTGGTAGTCGTTGTTTTCTGCCGTAGGCACGTTTTAAATGCTGCGTTCGCCATCCGGTCCGATTGCACGTGGCCCAGAGGGCGCGTCCATCTTTAAAAGACCACAGAAGCCCCGTTTGAACTGTAGATGTTCTGTATCTTCGTTATTATTGCTTGAGTCCTTTTTTTGTTTTCATTCCATGCATTTAACTTTCATGTCCTATTTTTCTAGTGATGTTTTTCTAGTTAATTAATTGTTTTTATGATACTTAAGCCATTTCTGCCATCAGGTTTATTTGGGTGTTGCGTTTATCATCTTTTGACATCCGTATGTAAATAAATTCTGATTGATTTATTTATGAGTGGTTGTGTTGTTTCATGCAAGATTTGGTCACAGATTGATTTGTTTAAGCAGAGCCTAGTGTTCGGATATCACGCCTTCACTGTTATTCTGTAAGATTTGCTGTTCTGCAGGATAATTCAAATCATAATGAGACTGATTTTCTGCTGTTAGTTATCGATTCCCACCGGAAGTAAGGCCCCGGCGGTGGTGCCCCTACGAGAATTATCATTTTTGATAATACAATTTGATAAATAGTCAACTTTATTAATTATTAATAATTCTTTAATAGAATTATCATTAGCCTTGATAACTGGACAGCCAAGCTACCTATGAGTTGCACAACATAAATGGTGCCCCGTGTGAGGGTCTCTAATAACGATATTTGTGACCAAGTTGTATGAAATAACAGAACATTAATTTTGATCGGGAAAGAAAATATTTTTATTTTTATTCCCCTCTCATTATCTGATTCCTACGGGTATTTTAAAACCTGTTAATGGCAACCTCGCCTCACTAAGGGTTGGTTGCTTTGTTAAGTTCTTTAATTTAATTAATTTGAACTTTTATTTTTCATCACACGATTATTAATCTTGTGATTGATTTCCTCTGCAACCTTACTTCACTGAAGCTAATGCTACTGCTTCACTGAAGGTAATGGTTGGGTTTGCTTTAAGTTCTGTTAATTTTATTAACCTGAACTTTTTCTACCACTCAATTTTTGTGAATCTGTTTGAGTAATTTCCTTTTGCAACCAGGTTCCATGGAAACTAATGGTTGGCGCGCTGTAAGTTCCTGATTTTATTAACCTGAACTTTTATTGATGGATCACTATTTTATTAATCTCTGATAAATCCCCTTTTGCAACCATACTTAACTGAAGGTAATGGCTGACTTAATTTCTTTAATTCTATTAATTGAACTGTTGCTGATTACCCCATGTGAGTTATTAATCTTCTCAGATTAATCTCTACTGTGTTTTAAGTTGAATCTTTAATTTAAAGTTATTTAAAGATTCCTCCCTTTTTATTCACTTTATTAATTCCTTTCAGTTGGTTCTTGCTTCTAAGGTTATAACCAATACCCCAGTCTCTCAGGGTTTGTTATCGGTTTAATTTCTTCTAATCTGGGTGATAACGTGAGTTGACTTCGTTAATAAGTGTAATCTCTTGCCAGAATCCCAAGCGAAGCGCTGGGGCCTGGACCGTGAGCTGAGGTGTGGTTATTAATGGCAGAGAGCTCATCGCAGTGGACGGAGAACCAGCAGAGGTGGACATGCAGGCTGATAGAGATCGACCGACAGGCAAGTCTGTTCTTAGGCTGGACCCAAAAGTGGTGAGCCCGGTCATCTCATCCCCTGAGCCCCCTGGTCAGACACCACCCTGAGTAAGCCAAAAATTAATTACCCGAAAGGAGCTGCGGCCCTTCCCAGTTTTCACTGTTACTGACGCTGAAGAAGCAGCTCAGCGTCTTCTTAAAGTAAACCAGAGGAGAACAGATCACGATTAACAACCAAGGCGCAGACGCCGTACCTCAGAGCGAGGGGGGTCCCACGTTTGACCTTTTTAGCAAAAGAACACTGAACAGCTGCATTACCTTGTATGCAGCGGCCCCCTCACAATTTTTCTGACCCAGAAGTGGAAGCCCGCTCCACACCTGAAAGGGGGGTAGGATACTTTGAGGCGTTAAAAAAAAATTCACGCCTACACACAATTTCCAGGCTTCCATAGCCGACATAAGTTAATTTGTGTGTTTTTGTCGCCTAGCAATTAATCAAAGAGTGGTTAAATTGTTGGTTTTTGTTTTTAGGTACAGTGTACATACTGAAACCTAACTAACCCCTCCTTTTATCTTTCATCTACCGCACTTTAAGAGTGATATCACTGTGTTAGGTAAATGAATGATGTTATTGCTTTGAATATGTTTTTCTTTTCATATTTTTGTGCATTGCTCGCCTAGTGGACTAACCAGGCTAGCCTCACGCCCCCAACCAGAGTCATGACCACATGGACTGGTGCACCGTTGTTAGATTCGACAACCAGACCCTGCATTCCGGTTTTCGATTCGAAGGGGGGATGTTGTGCCCGCCTATATGCCCATCTGAACTTATAAAATGTATGAACATTTTGTGATTATGAGGACCTGTAAAACCAGACTTTGCCCCTTCTTCCTGAAGTCCTGCGACCCCCTGCTGCTAACTCCTGGTTATCTCGGCCTGGGTCGAGATAGTCCGTTTACGACCCCCACTGCATGGCCGGAGATCAAAACAAGGACCCAGCAGGGTTTCTGCCAGGGAAAACAGACTTCCTTGGGGTTTTACGACACCCCCTGGGGGGGAGCCGGATGCAGCGGAGCCCAAAACCAGACCTCAAAATGGTACTGCTTCTTTGAACCCCCCTTTTCCGCTTTAATGTGCCTCATAAAATGCCGCCGTTGCCTGAACTACAACCCCCAGCATGCCTTGCGGGGGGGGGGGTGGCGCCTACAAGCGCGCGCATCCAATCGCAATGAGGCACCGATGACGTCACTGCAGCGCGCGTAGGATCAAAACCCCTGCCGCTGCTTCTTTTTCTCTCTCTTCCGATCAACCTCTCTTCCTGAGCAGCAGGACCAAAGATCCCACCTCCTCTCCCCCCGGGCTGGGGGGAGGCAGGAGGCCCGCACCGGACCGGGCCCTGCGGGGTCCGGCCGTTGAAGCCGCTGCTCCCCTTCTCTCTTCTCAACTTCATCTCATCGGCTGGATCTTTGGCCAGGCCAAAGGATCCCATCTCCTCTCTCTCCCCCCGGGCTGGGGGGAGGCAGGAGGCCCGCACCGGACCGGGCCCTGCGGGGTCCGGTCGTTGAAGCGGCGGTCCCCCGGGGAGCCTCCGGCTTCCACTAACTCTGTCCTCTAAGTTCACAGATCCAAGCTTCCGACGCCCACGCGCTCCCGGCAACCAGATCGGGACACAGCTGCGACTCAGACCGAACCCCCCTCCCCGCTCTGAGCCCCTGTCTGCCAACCGGCGCAGGGATCGGGGACGGACGGCCGGCGTCTCGCCCGGCGTGAGCTCTCCCGGGGCCCGGACGGCCGCGCGTCGGCGACCGGCGCAGAGAGGGAAGCACGGCAAGGAGAGACCGGTCCCCCCCGCCGCGCCTAGGAATGCGTGTGAGCCTCCGTTTGGTCCGGAACCACGGCCCGGCACGAGGCGGCCCCGCCGCTGTCTAATCCGTTTCAGGGGAAGGGACGGCCCAGTCACAGAACCCGCAGGCATCCGATCCGGATCCCCGAGGAAACGTGAGCCCGGGAACGGTAGATCAGTAGGACTAAGAACGGTTCAGAACTGTGTGAAGTCGGGATCTCTGTTTATCAGTAACTTAAGAACGTGTTACAGAGCTAAATCTGTGTTCAGAGTTGAGACTACATCATCATTGTTATCATTATCATGTTTGATTATTTGGTAGTCGTTGTTTTCTGCCGTAGGCACGTTTTAAATGCTGCGTTCGCCATCCGGTCCGATTGCACGTGGCCCAGAGGGCGCGTCCATCTTTAAAAGACCACAGAAGCCCCGTTTGAACTGTAGATGTTCTGTATCTTCGTTATTATTGCTTGAGTCCTTTTTTTGTTTTCATTCCATGCATTTAACTTTCATGTCCTATTTTTCTAGTGATGTTTTTCTAGTTAATTAATTGTTTTTATGATACTTAAGCCATTTCTGCCATCAGGTTTATTTGGGTGTTGCGTTTATCATCTTTTGACACCCGTATGTAAATAAATTCTGATTGATTTCTTTATGAGTGGTTGTGTTGTTTCATGCAAGATTTGGTCACAGATTGATTTGTTTAAGCAGAGCCTAGTGTTCGGATATCACGCCTTCACTGTTATTCTGTAAGATTTGCTGTTCTGCAGGATAATTCAAATCATAATGAGACTGATTTTCTGCTGTTAGTTATCGAATCCCACCGGAAGTAAGGCCCCGGCGGTGGTGCCCCTACGAGAATTATCATTTTTGATAATACAATTTGATAAATAGTCAACTTTATTAATTATTAATAATTCTTTAATAGAATTATCATTAGCCTTGATAACTGGACAGCCAAGCTACCTATGAGTTGCACAACATAAATGGTGCCCCGTGTGAGGGTCTCTAATAACGATATTTGTGACCAAGTTGTATGAAATAACAGAACATTAATTTTGATCGGGAAAGAAAATATTTTTATTTTTATTCCCCTCTCATTATCTGATTCCTACGGGTATTTTAAAACCTGTTAATGGCAACCTCGCCTCACTAAGGGTTGGTTGCTTTGTTAAGTTCTTTAATTTAATTAATTTGAACTTTTATTTTTCATCACACGATTATTAATCTTGTGATTGATTTCCTCTGCAACCTTACTTCACTGAAGCTAATGCTACTGCTTCACTGAAGGTAATGGTTGGGTTTGCTTTAAGTTCTGTTAATTTTATTAACCTGAACTTTTTCTACCACTCAATTTTTGTGAATCTGTTTGAGTAATTTCCTTTTGCAACCAGGTTCCATGGAAACTAATGGTTGGCGCGCTGTAAGTTCCTGATTTTATTAACCTGAACTTTTATTGATGGATCACTATTTTATTAATCTCTGATAAATCCCCTTTTGCAACCATACTTAACTGAAGGTAATGGCTGACTTAATTTCTTTAATTCTATTAATTGAACTGTTGCTGATTACCCCATGTGAGTTATTAATCTTCTCAGATTAATCTCTACTGTGTTTTAAGTTGAATCTTTAATTTAAAGTTATTTAAAGATTCCTCCCTTTTTATTCACTTTATTAATTCCTTTCAGTTGGTTCTTGCTTCTAAGGTTATAACCAATACCCCAGTCTCTCAGGGTTTGTTATCGGTTTAATTTCTTCTAATCTGGGTGATAACGTGAGTTGACTTCGTTAATAAGTGTAATCTCTTGCCAGAATCCCAAGCGAAGCGCTGGGGCCTGGACCGTGAGCTGAGGTGTGGTTATTAATGGCAGAGAGCTCATCGCAGTGGACGGAGAACCAGCAGAGGTGGACATGCAGGCTGATAGAGATCGACCGACAGGCAAGTCTGTTCTTAGGCTGGACCCAAAAGTGGTGAGCCCGGTCATCTCATCCCCTGAGCCCCCTGGTCAGACACCACCCTGAGTAAGCCAAAAATTAATTACCCGAAAGGAGCTGCGGCCCTTCCCAGTTTTCACTGTTACTGACGCTGAAGAAGCAGCTCAGCGTCTTCTTAAAGTAAACCAGAGGAGAACAGATCACGATTAACAACCAAGGCGCAGACGCCGTACCTCAGAGCGAGGGGGGTCCCACGTTTGACCTTTTTAGCAAAAGAACACTGAACAGCTGCATTACCTTGTATGCAGCGGCCCCCTCACAATTTTTCTGACCCAGAAGTGGAAGCCCGCTCCACACCTGAAAGGGGGGTAGGATACTTTGAGGCGTTAAAAAAAAATTCACGCCTACACACAATTTCCAGGCTTCCATAGCCGACATAAGTTAATTTGTGTGTTTTTGTCGCCTAGCAATTAATCAAAGAGTGGTTAAATTGTTGGTTTTTGTTTTTAGGTACAGTGTACATACTGAAACCTAACTAACCCCTCCTTTTATCTTTCATCTACCGCACTTTAAGAGTGATATCACTGTGTTAGGTAAATGAATGATGTTATTGCTTTGAATATGTTTTTCTTTTCATATTTTTGTGCATTGCTCGCCTAGTGGACTAACCAGGCTAGCCTCACGCCCCCAACCAGAGTCATGACCACATGGACTGGTGCACCGTTGTTAGATTCGACAACCAGACCCTGCATTCCGGTTTTCGATTCGAAGGGGGGATGTTGTGCCCGCCTATATGCCCATCTGAACTTATAAAATGTATGAACATTTTGTGATTATGAGGACCTGTAAAACCAGACTTTGCCCCTTCTTCCTGAAGTCCTGCGACCCCCTGCTGCTAACTCCTGGTTATCTCGGCCTGGGTCGAGATAGTCCGTTTACGACCCCCACTGCATGGCCGGAGATCAAAACAAGGACCCAGCAGGGTTTCTGCCAGGGAAAACAGACTTCCTTGGGGTTTTACGACACCCCCTGGGGGGGAGCCGGATGCAGCGGAGCCCAAAACCAGACCTCAAAATGGTACTGCTTCTTTGAACCCCCCTTTTCCGCTTTAATGTGCCTCATAAAATGCCGCCGTTGCCTGAACTACAACCCCCAGCATGCCTTGCGGGGGGGGGGTGGCGCCTACAAGCGCGCGCATCCAATCGCAATGAGGCACCGATGACGTCACTGCAGCGCGCGTAGGATCAAAACCCCTGCCGCTGCTTCTTTTTCTCTCTCTTCCGATCAACCTCTCTTCCTGAGCAGCAGGACCAAAGATCCCACCTCCTCTCCCCCCGGGCTGGGGGGAGGCAGGAGGCCCGCACCGGACCGGGCCCTGCGGGGTCCGGCCGTTGAAGCCGCTGCTCCCCTTCTCTCTTCTCAACTTCATCTCATCGGCTGGATCTTTGGCCAGGCCAAAGGATCCCATCTCCTCTCTCTCCCCCCGGGCTGGGGGGAGGCAGGAGGCCCGCACCGGACCGGGCCCTGCGGGGTCCGGTCGTTGAAGCGGCGGTCCCCCGGGGAGCCTCCGGCTTCCACTAACTCTGTCCTCTAAGTTCACAGATCCAAGCTTCCGACGCCCACGCGCTCCCGGCAACCAGATCGGGACACAGCTGCGACTCAGACCGAACCCCCCTCCCCGCTCTGAGCCCCTGTCTGCCAACCGGCGCAGGGATCGGGGACGGACGGCCGGCGTCTCGCCCGGCGTGAGCTCTCCCGGGGCCCGGACGGCCGCGCGTCGGCGACCGGCGCAGAGAGGGAAGCACGGCAAGGAGAGACCGGTCCCCCCCGCCGCGCCTAGGAATGCGTGTGAGCCTCCGTTTGGTCCGGAACCACGGCCCGGCACGAGGCGGCCCCGCCGCTGTCTAATCCGTTTCAGGGGAAGGGACGGCCCAGTCACAGAACCCGCAGGCATCCGATCCGGATCCCCGAGGAAACGTGAGCCCGGGAACGGTAGATCAGTAGGACTAAGAACGGTTCAGAACTGTGTGAAGTCGGGATCTCTGTTTATCAGTAACTTAAGAACGTGTTACAGAGCTAAATCTGTGTTCAGAGTTGAGACTACATCATCATTGTTATCATTATCATGTTTGATTATTTGGTAGTCGTTGTTTTCTGCCGTAGGCACGTTTTAAATGCTGCGTTCGCCATCCGGTCCGATTGCACGTGGCCCAGAGGGCGCGTCCATCTTTAAAAGACCACAGAAGCCCCGTTTGAACTGTAGATGTTCTGTATCTTCGTTATTATTGCTTGAGTCCTTTTTTTGTTTTCATTCCATGCATTTAACTTTCATGTCCTATTTTTCTAGTGATGTTTTTCTAGTTAATTAATTGTTTTTATGATACTTAAGCCATTTCTGCCATCAGGTTTATTTGGGTGTTGCGTTTATCATCTTTTGACACCCGTATGTAAATAAATTCTGATTGATTTCTTTATGAGTGGTTGTGTTGTTTCATGCAAGATTTGGTCACAGATTGATTTGTTTAAGCAGAGCCTAGTGTTCGGATATCACGCCTTCACTGTTATTCTGTAAGATTTGCTGTTCTGCAGGATAATTCAAATCATAATGAGACTGATTTTCTGCTGTTAGTTATCGAATCCCACCGGAAGTAAGGCCCCGGCGGTGGTGCCCCTACGAGAATTATCATTTTTGATAATACAATTT
>NW_026906205.1:315000-320000 GCF_033807715.1 Cololabis saira
GATTGGGTGACTGGCTTGCGGATTGGGTGACTGGCTTGCTGATTGGGTAACGTATTGCGTCACGCATCGCGTCACTTCCTGGTGTTTGCGGTCTGTGCTGCTGCCGTCTCACGGCGTTTGCAGGCTCAGATCTCTCCCGACTTTTTATCTAAAACTTAGACTGTTTTCTGGTAAAATAGCACTATATCTGGTACATTACTGTCTTTATTTCAACACTCGCTCATTTTCTCTTCCGTAACTTTCACTGTCACCAATCACCGATACATTTTCTGTCCGTTAGCCTCCGTTAGCATCTTAGCATGGCCGCTCCGGCTCCCACCGCTTCACCTCTTTCCTGCTCAGTGTGTGAAATGTTTAGTTATTCCTCTGCCTCCTTTAGTGAAGACGGTAAGTGCTTAAAGTGTAGTTTATTTGCAGGGCTGGAGGCGAGGCTCAGTCAGTTAGAGGTCCGGTTCGGCCAACTAAACCATAGTCCGAGAGCCTCCTCAGCTAACCAGGCTAAGCTAGCGGCGGACCGGCCCGTAGCAGCTGAGCGTAGCCGCTCCCCTGCAGCTCCCGAGCAGCCGGCCAGGCAGGGCAGCTGGGTGACGGTTCGGAGGACGACTAGTCTTAAAGGGCTCACGGAACACCACCACCCGCTTCATGTGTCTAACAGATTTTCCCCACTTAGCGACACATCTGTTGAGAAACCGACCCTGGTGATTGGAGACTCCATAGTCAGACATGTGAAGCCGACTCCAGAGACCTTAGTTAGGTGCATCCCGGGGGCCAGAGCGGGCGACATAGAAGCAAATTTGAAGCTACTGGCAAAGGGTAATCGTAAATATGGTAAAGTTATCATCAATGTCGGAGCTAATGACTCCCGTCTTCGCCAGTCGGAAGTAACCAGAATGAATATTGTCTCGGTGTGTAACTACGCCAAGACCATGTCGGACTCTGTAGGTTTTTCTGGCCCCCTCCCCAATCTGACCAGCGATGACATGTTTAGTCGCATGCTCTCGCTCCGCCGCTGGTTGTCTCAGTGGTGTTCAGAAAACGACGTGGACTTTATTGACAACTGGGAGACATTCTGGGGAAAGCCCGGTCTGATTAGAAGGGACGGCATTCATCCCACCCGGGATGGTGCAGCTCTTATGTCTAGAAATCTGGCCAATGTTATTAGACACTCCCCCTGACAATGCAGGGTCCAGGCCAGGATGCAGAGCTGTAGTTTAACAGGGCTGGAGGCGAGGCTTAGTCAGTTAGAGGTCCGGTTTGGCCAACTAGACCATAGTCCGATAGAATCCTCTGCGGACCGGCCCGTAGCAGCTGAGCGTAACCGCTCCCCTGCAGCTCCCCGGCAGCCGGCCAGGCAGGGCAGCTGGGTGACGGTTCGGAGGAAGGGTAGTCTTAAAGGGCTCAGCGACACATCTGTTGCTTCTCAAGGACCAACGCCTGCCAACAAAACTGTAGGATTGCATTATGTAATTAGCGACTCTAAAACTGTAGGATTACATGATATTGGCGACTCTGGCCAGGTGCCTAGCAAAATAGAAGTGGTTGCAGTTCCCCGCCCTCCAAAAGTTCACCAGGTGCAGCGTTATAGAGGCGTTAACCAAGATAACCTTGTAAAAATTAAAACCAATGCACATTTGGTACCAATTACAGACCGAAAAATTAGATGCGGACTACTAAATATACGATCATTAAGCTCTAAGTCTCTGTTAGTAAATGATATAATTACAGAGAGCAGGAGTGATATTTTCTGCTTAACAGAAACATGGTTACAGGAGGAAGAGTATGTTAGTTTGAATGAATCAACTCCGCCCGGCTACTTTAATCATCACATTCCTAGAAGCACGGGCCGAGGCGGAGGAGTCGCAGCAATTTATAACTCCGGTCTCCAAACAAAAATTGAACCCAAGTGCAACTATAATACATTTGAAAGCCTCATGCTTGGTCTGAAATTTCCGAGCCGGAAATCAGAGAAGCCAGTTGTGTTAGTGGTAGTGTACCGGCCCCCTGCTGGTGCGTATCTGGAGTTTTTGTCTGAATTTTCAGATTTCCTTTCTGGATTATTGATCAGCACAGATAAATTCATCATAGTGGGTGATTTTAACATTCATATGGATGTTGAAAGCGATAATCTTAAATTAGCCTTCGATTCTCTTCTAGAATCAATGGGTATCTCACAAAAAGTGGATAAACCGACGCACTGTTTTAATCATACTCTCGATCTCGTTCTCACCTACGGTGTTGAAACTGATGGTCTGTTGGTGTCACCTGTAAACTCCCTTTTATCCGACCATTACTTAATAACGTTTGAATTTAATTTTGTTGATGTTGAAGTGCAAAATAGGAGGTATTATTTTAGCAGATGTTTGTCTGATGAAGTTATTGTTAAATTTAGGGAGGCCATTGCTTATCTTACGACAGTGCGAAATAGTGATGTAGTCGAGGCCAGTGACCTGGGTTCTACCTCTGCAGATGTTGATTTCCTTGCTAGTAACACTGCTGATTTGTTGCATTCAGCTTTAGATGAAGTTGCTCCTTTGAAAAGGAGGGTTTCTAGCCACAGGAGCTTAACTCCCTGGTATAATTCAGATATCCGCATGTTGAAACAAAACGTGCGTAAAATGGAAAGGAAGTGGTACTCTTGTAGGTCTGTAGACTCTCATCGTGAATGGAAAGATATTCTAATAGTATATAAAAAAGCCATTCGCAAAGCCAGAACAGCTTATTATTCAACGTTGATAGAGGATAACAAAAGTAACCCACGTTTTCTGTTCAGCACTGTAGCCAGGCTGACAAAGAGTCACAGCTCTGTGGAGCCGTGCATTCCTGCAGCTCTCAGTAGTGAGGACTTTATGGGCTTCTTCAACAGTAAAATCGCGAGAATTAGAGAAGAAATCAACCAGCCGGTTGTAGGTGTTTCTTCAGCTTTAGCGACTTCCCTAGGCTCTGACTTGTCTCTAGACTGTTTTGATCCTATAGACCTCCCTGAGCTGACTTCACTCGTTAATAGAGCTAAGTCAACCACATGTATGTTAGACCCCATCCCGACTCGACTATTCAAGCATATTTTTTCTCTTATTGGTACGACAATACTGGACCAAATTAACTTATCCCTAAGTTTAGGATATGTACCACAGGTTTTCAAAGTCGCAGTAATTAAACCTTTACTTAAAAAACCTTCTCTTGACCCAGACACCTTAGCTAATTATAGACCAATTTCCAACCTTCCATTTGTGTCTAAAATTCTGGAAAAGGCAGTTTCAAGCCAGTTATGTGACTATTTGTATAGAAATGATCTGTTTGAAGTCTTTCAGTCAGGGTTCAGAATGCATCATAGCACAGAGACAGCACTTGTTCGAGTCACGAATGACCTCCTTATGGCCTCAGATAAGGGACTAGTGTCCATATTGGTTTTACTGGACCTCAGTGCTGCTTTTGACACTATAGATCATGGCATTTTACTGCACAGGTTAGAGCATGTTGTTGGGATTAAAGGGACAGCTCTATGTTGGTTTAAATCATACCTATCTGACAGGTTCCAGTTTGTTCATGTACATGAGGTTTCTTCAGAACAGTCAAGGGTCTGTTATGGTGTTCCGCAGGGTTCAGTGCTAGGGCCAATCTTGTTCAGTTTATACATGCAGCCGTTGGGAAGTATAATCCAGAATCACGGCATACACTTTCATTGTTATGCTGATGATACGCAGCTCTATTTGTCTATGAAGCCGGATGAAACAGAACCGTTAGTTAAACTTCAGGCATGTCTTAGGGACATCAAGGACTGGATGTCCAGAAATTTCCTGCTTCTAAATTCAGATAAAACAGAGGTTATCATTCTTGGTCCAGAGCATCTTAGGAAGGGATTAGATGGTGTTGCGATGGCTTCCAGTGCAACTGTGAGAAATCTTGGTGTTATTTTCGATCAGGATTTGTCGTTTAAACCATATGTCAATCAGGTTTGTAAAATAGCCTTTTTCCATCTCCGTAATATTGCAAAGATTAGGAAAATCCTCTCACAGAGTGATGCAGAAAAACTAGTTCATGCGTTTGTATCTTCTAGACTAGATTACTGTAATGTGTTGTTAGCAGGATGTCCAAGTAATTTGCTGAATAGGCTCCAGCTGATCCAAAATGCAGCAGCACGAGTACTGACAGGAATTAGCAGGAGAGACCACGTCTCTCCAGTATTAGCGTCGCTCCATTGGTTACCCGTAAAATTCAGAATCCAATTTAAAATTGTATTACTTGCGTATAAAGCCCAAAACGGCTTAGCTCCGCATTATTTGCAAGACCTGATAGTGCCTTATGTTCCTGTCAGAGCTCTCCGTTCTCAGAGTGCAGGTTTACTTGTAGTTCCTAGAGTATCTAAATGTAGATTTGGAGGGCGGGCGTTCTGCTATCAGGCGCCACTACTATGGAACCAACTTCCAATCTGGGTTAAGGGGGCTGACACCACCTCCACCTTTAAAACTAAACTTAAAACATTTCTGTTTAGTAAAGCCTATAGTTAGTGTTTAGTAAACCTCTAGCTGGTGTTGGTAAATCTCTAGGTAGTGTAAACTTTAGTGTGTCAGAGTCGCTCCTGTGGTTTCTTGTGCTGGCCCCCCCCTTCTCCTCCCTTTTCTCTCTTTTGTCCATGTTGCAGCATCCTTTGCCGGACACCGGAACCTGCAGGTGGTCGTGGGTGGCTTGTAGCTTGCATTACGGAGCACAAGTCTTTCCCCGACCCTGCACCCCAACCTGGGACTTGCTGATTGGGCCGGAGCTTCGGGAGCTGCGTGCTGGCCTGCGGTCCCCACCCCTGGTCATCCCGTTGCTGCCCCCCCCTTCTCCTCCCTTTTCTCTCTTTTGTCCTGCAGGTGGCCATGGGTGGCTTGTAGCTTGCATTACGGAGCACAAGTCTTTTCCTGACCCTGCACCCCAACCTGGGACTTGCTGATTGGGCCGGAGCTTCGGGAGCTGTGTGCTGGCCTGCGGTCCCCACCCCCGGTCATCCCGTTGCTGCT
>NW_026906205.1:325000-332500 GCF_033807715.1 Cololabis saira
CAGGTGCTGTACGCATTTTCAACCAGCAGAGAGCACTCTCGCTTAATCTACCCACACATATTTCAACGTGGTAACAGCGACAGCTCACGTCCAAAAGTGTTTTTCACATGGTTAAGGCACTTTAACTACAATAAGCGCTTCTAAATTATTATCACCAACAAATCAATGACTTATATTATATGACTTATCTTCAACTCCATATAAGAGGTATTTCAAGCAGCAGCTTCTGCTTACGGCCATACCAGCCTGGATGCGCCCGATCTCGTCTGATCTCGGAAGCTAAGCAGGGTCGGGCCTGGTTAGTACTTGGATGGGAGACCGCCTGGGAATACCAGGTGCTGTAAGCTTTTTCAACCAGCAGAGAGTGCTCTCGCTTAATCTACCCACACATATTTCAACGTGGTAACAGCGACAGCTCACGTCCTAAAGTTTTTTGCACTTGGTTAAGGCACTTTAACTCCAACAAATAAGCGCTTCTAAATTATTATCACCAACAAATCAATGACTTATATTATATGACTTATCTTCAACTCCATATAAGAGGTATTTCAAGCTGCAGCTTCTACTTACGGCCATACCAGCCTGGATGCGCTCGATCTCGTTTGATCTCGGAAGCTAAGCAGGGTCGGGCCTGGTTAGTACTTGGATGGGAGACCGCCTGGGAATACCAGGTGCTGTAAGCTTTTTCAACCAGCAGAGAGCGCTCTCGCTTAATCTACCCACACATATTTCAACGTGGTAACAGCGACAGCTCACGTCCTAAAGTGTTTTGCACATGGTTAAGGCACTTTAACTCCAACAAATAAAACCAACAAATCAATGACTTATATTATATGACTTATCTTCAACTCCATATAAGAGGTATTTCAAGCAGCAGATTCTGCTAACGGCCATACCAGCCTGGATGCGCCCGATCTCGTCTGATCTCGGAAGCTAAGCAGGGTCGGGCCTGGTTAGTACTTGGATGGGAGGCCGCCTGGGAATACCAGGTGCTGTAAGCATTTTCAACCAGCAGAGAGCGCTCTCGCTTAATCTACCCGCACATATTTCAACGTGGTAACAGCGACAGCTCACGTCCTAAAGTGTTTTGCACATGGTTAAGGCACTTTAACTCCAACAAATAAAACCAACAAATCAATGACTTATATTCTATGACTTATCTTCAACTCCATATAAGAGGTATTTCAAGCTGCAGCTTCTGCTTACGGCCATACCAGCCAGGATGCGCCCGATCTTGTCTGGTCTCGGAAGCTAAGCAGGGTCGGGCCTGGTTAGTACTTGGATGGGAGACCGCCTGGGAATACCAGGTGCTGTAAGCTTTTTCAACCAGCAGAGAACGCTCTCGCTTAATCTACCCACACATATTTCAACGTGGTATCAGCTACAGCTCACGTCCTAAAGTGTTTTGCACATGGTTAAGGCACTTTAACTCCAACAAATAAAACCAACAAATCAATGACTTATATTCTATGACTTATCTTCAACTCCATATAAGAGGTATTTCAAGCAGGAGCTTCTGCTTACGGCCATACCAGCCTGGAGGCGCTCTGACTTCCTGTTTGTGCAGGAAGTGTGACGTGGCAGTTTGTTTGAGCAGGACACCAGGGAGCACGTGGTGGAGGAAGGAGAAGGAAAGATCAGGCTACAAACCTCCTGAAAAGAGAGTGGAGGAACCACCCCCCCCCCCCAGCAGCTTCGCTGTTTGGGGGGAGTTTGTAACGGATGGACGACATGGCTTTGAACAATGGCAAACGGAATGCAGACAATGAGAAGGTCGACCGAACCTATGAGAAGGATCTGACTATTGAGGTGGAAATAGAGGGGGAGGACAAACTTTCGACGATGGATTTGCTGAGGATAACAAAGGAGAAATGCGGAATAGTAATTGGGTGCAGGTTCAAGACCTTCAAGAAGTACGAACTGACTATGAAAGATGCGGCTGGGAAAGAAAGATTAATGGAGGGTTTGAAAGTCGGAAACAACACGATCACCGCCAGAGAAATTAACAACATCGAGATGGTGGTATCATTCATGTCGTTGCCAGTTTGCATCACGGACGGAGAAATTCTGGACAAACTGGCACTTTGGGGTGTGTCTGCCGTCTCCCCTATAAAGAGGAGGGTGTGGCCTGGGACTGACATCGCGGAAGGCACTCGCTTTGTCAGAGTGAGATTCCCGCAGGGAGTATCATCGCTGCCTTACTCCACAAAGTTCGAAACATTACAGGGCATGGATCACTTTAGAGTGATCCATGACAAACAAGTCAAAGTGTGTAGACTGTGCATCCAACCGGGACACATTATGAGGGAGTGTCCGGACTTCCACTGCTATAAATGCCTGAAACAAGGACACTTTGCGAGGGAGTGCACGGAGGAGTTCCATGCAGAAGTTGATGAGGAGGAGGAGGTGGAAGAGGAGATGAGGGAAGCACCGGCAGGGGAGAGAGAGGAGCGGGAGGAGACCCCGTCATCGGCCGAGAGCGAGGAGAAGAGGGAGACGCTGATGGCAGAGGGGGAGGAGAAGGAGGACGGACGTGGCCCCCAGACTGCAGGGGGGGAGCCGGAGGTGAGCCGCAGCGCAGCTGCATCCCACTCGTCGGCAGAGGGAGATGCTGGGGAGAGCATGGATGCAGCCCCATCACCCGATGGCCATGCCACTTCCCCCATGGACGAGCTCCCTTCTTCAGCGGGGCCCAGAGTCAGCAGAGGTCGCAGGGAAGGGATCCCGATGCGGAGCGGAGGAAGAGCAGGCGGTGGAGTCAGAACCAGAGGGGGTTTCTCCTCTGGTCCTGTACCTCCGATGGACGAACGCGTTGCCGAAAGAGATCCAGCCCAGGAGTCGCAGCAGGTATCATCGGACTTTTCGGAAGGGGAAGATTTGGATTTAAGCGATGCGTTTATTAATAAATTAAAGAGGAAGGCCAGAGAGAAGAAAGGGTTAAGCGCAAAGAAATAGACATTATGAAGCTATACATTATGTCCAGCTTACTTTTTTTTTCTTTTTTTTCCATCATGGTTTTGAGTTTTTCTTCGCTTAATGCAAACGGGCTGAGAACTGAACATAGAATGCAGCGGGTACTTAATCTGTGCAATACAGACATCATATGTCTACAGGAGACATGGTGGGATGATGAGACAGTAGAAATGGTTAAAAAGCTATGGGGAGGGCTTCTTTTTCATAACAATGGGACCATAAATGCAAGGGGGGTGGCAATACTAATCAGAAAACATGCAGTTACAGAGGTGAAGCAGTGTCATATTGATGAAGACGGGAGGGTGGTAGGGATTGAGTTTTGTTTTCAGAGGGTTTTGTTTAAGCTTTTCTGCATTTATGCACCCAATGCTGAAAGAGATAGAAATCTCTTCTTTGATAGTCTCAAGCCCCACTGCTCCAAGAACTGCATCTTTTTGGGGGACATGAATGTGTGGATGGACAGGCTGGATGCATCCAAGAATACTAGGTTTAGATCGGATACATCCAGGAAGAAACTGTCAGATATGAATAGAATGTATAATTTAGTAGATAAATGGAGATGGGAGAACCCTGATAAAAGGGAGTTCTCCCGGCGACAGGTAGTACTGGGAGAACTCAAACAAAGCAGGATAGATATGTGTTTGGTGGCAAATGATATAATAGATCATATCGGTAAATTATCATACAACTTTAACAGTATAAGTGATCATGCGAGTCTCACAGGAACGATAAGGGTAGGGGAAAAAGGGAGGGGAGGAGGAATATGGTGTTTAAATAATAGCTTACTTAGAGACGATGATTATGAATATAGAGTTAGGGAATATTTAAAAGCCATGACAGATGATCCAAGTATGCTGACAGATACAGGCCGATGGTGGGAACAGGTGAAAGAAGGAGTTAAGCAAATAAGCATTAAATATGCCAAGTGCAGAAATGGGCGTAAGAAAAGAAAGGAAAGAAAAATAAAACAACTAATAGATAGCGAATTGAAGAAGGCGGATGATGATGTTAATTGGAAAATAGACAGATTATTAGAACTTAAAAATATACTATCTAAATATGAAATGGAGGAATGTAATGGCGCCATCGTCAGGAGCAAGGCCAAGTATGCGGTAGAGGGAGAAAAGAACACAGCCTTTTTCTTGAGGATGGAAAAACAGAGACAAGGAAAAAGCTATATAGAGGAGCTCGAAGATGACAATGGTAACCGAATAAACGACTTAACTGGCATTTGTGCTGCTGTTGAAGACTTTTATAAGCACTTATTCTCGAAAGAGAAGAATGATGAAAAGTGCATGGAGGAAGTGCTGAATACTGTGTCTACAAAACTCTCCATAGAACAGGCTGAAGCTTGTGAGGGAGACATAACGGAGCAGGAAATCACAGCAGCTATAATGAGCGGGAAGGCCAATAAGAGCCCAGGCTCTGATGGTCTGACCTATGAGTTCTATAAGACATTTATCGACCTTTTAGCACCCATCATGAAAACCGTTATTCAACATATTGAAACGACACAACAATTACCTCACTCCATGGCACTTAGCATTATCACGATCATTTACAAAAATAAGGGAAGCAAACTCAGACTGGAAAACTTTAGACCCATTAGTTTATTAAACACGGACTACAAAATTTTAGCTAAGGTTTTAGGCAATAGAATGAAAAGTGTAGCAGGTACGATCATAGCACCGACGCAGGCGTATGGAATACCGGGCAGGGATATCAGTGACACATTGATGACGGTCAGGGATTTAATCCATCACATGAACACAAATGGTAAAGGAGGAATTGTTTTGGGGGTTGATTTGAATAAAGCTTTTGACCGAGTTAGTCATAATTTTCTTTTTAACGTCTTGGAAAAATTCGGCTTCGGCAATAGAATAACCACGTGGATCAAACTGTTGTACAAGAATGCGATAAGTCAGGTCAAGTGCAATGGGCTTTTAACAAACATCTTTCCACTGCAGCGCTCAGTCAGACAAGGGTGTCCTATGTCATCGCTCCTTTACAGCCTGTCTGTAGAACCGTTGGCGACATTTATCAACAGCAACAACAATATCAGGGGGATTGAGTTACCGGGGGGAGGCAAGACCACCATACTGCAGTACGCAGATGACACTACAATAACAGTACAAGACATGGAAAGTACACAAACTGTCGCAAAATACTTTGAGATCTATGGCAGGGCATCTGGGGCAAAGATCAATATAGAAAAATCAGAAATAATGTATATAGGAAATAAAATCGATAAAAAGTGTGAGCTCAAATTTAAAATAGCAGAAAGTCAAATCAAAGTGTTGGGCATATATCTGGGGATAGATGAGAGAGCAGCTAGAGACTATACTTGGACAGGAGTCATAAATAAAATAAAGCGGACAATAAACTTTTGGAGACAAAGAAGCCTGAAGCTTAAAGGCAAGGTCATCATAATAAATGCTTTGCTAATATCTAGACTCATCCACTATATAGCAGCCATAGATATGCCAGAATGGGTGTTAAAGGAGCTTAATTCCATTATTTGTCTCTTTTTGTGGAATGGCAAGGGAGTGAGAGTCTCTCACCAAACCTTGATGGCTGGGTATAAGGCAGGAGGTTTAAAATTAGTTAATATAGAAATGAAGAAAAAAGCGATTAGAATAAAAACGGTGATTAAATATTTGCATGATAGAATAGAGCATGGTTGGAAACATTTCTTTAAAGAATATATAGGTCGGGCAGGAAAATGTGACGACTATGGTCTGCTGATGGCTTTGAAAAAGCATATGCATGAGGGTATCCCTGACTTTTATAGAGAAGTGTTGAACGCCTGGGCTATATTATTACCATACATAGGGTATGATTGTATAGATATAAACATGATTATGAATAACCCAATCTTTCTAAATACTAAATTATTGAATAATAGTGAAACGCTGTACAATGCCATCTTTATTAAGGCAGGAATAAGACAGATAAAAGATATCATGTTTGAGGTAATACCTGGTTTTCTGCCCGAACACTCAATAATAGATATGATTAGACACATGGATTATGATATGAGGAAAGGAACTATAGTTAACACATACAACAAAATTAAAAGTAGCATAAATACGGAATGGATAACTAGAATAAATAGCGATGAAGTAAAAAGGACAGAGAGAAGTTGGCCAGAATTATATATAGAAAAGGAGAACTATAGGATTAATCTGGGCAAGCTGAAAACAAGGATGGCATATGGTATATTGATAGAAAAGGTCCTGAAGAGACCAGCCTCTGACGTGATGTGGAAGAAAAAATATACCAGCATGGACTTCAATGACATATGGTGTGGTACGATAAAATACAACAGCATAGACTGTGAGGACAATGATTTCAAGATAAAGCATAATAGAATATTTACAAAAATAATATTGCATCAAATTAATAAAAGTTTAAGCAGAATATGCGATGTATGCAAGACAGGGGAGGAAGATCTTTTTCATTTATTTTTGAACTGTGCTTGTTTGATTCAGTTCTTTGAAAAGCTGAGACACACTTTGGTTAAACATTGGGGAAGTCACTATATAAGCAAATTTAATTGGGAGCAACTATTCTTGTTTGGTACAAGTAAAAGAAATAAGGGAATTAACACCAATTTATTAAATTTTGTTTTAAGCCATGCCAGATTGGCAGTCAGGCTGAGAAGAAACTATGCACATTTTGATGGAAAGATGGTGGATGCTTGGACAGTTTTTAAATCCATCTTAAAAAGAGATCTATATTTGATTTTGAAATACAACAGAAATAACTTTGTCGATGTTTTTGTTGAAGGAAATGACTTGGTTGAAATAACAGGAGGCAAAGTGTTACTTAATTTTTGACTTTATTTCAAGATTACACTATTGGAGTTGCTCATTCGTTGTGTTCTTTTTATTTAAACAGTGTTAAAATTTCCCCCCCCCCTTTTTTTGGTTTGGAATCACGTTTTATTTTTTGAGTATAACTGTGTGTACATGATGGTTTCTGTTGCAATGTAGCTGAAAGTGGTTGCAGAGCAGAATGTAAACAATTCCTTTTAATGTAATGTATATTTTTCATAATAAAAGATAAAAAAAAAAGATGCGCCCAATCTCGTCTGATCTCGCAAGCTAAGCAGGGTCGGGCCTGGTTAGTACTTGGATGGGAGACCGCCTGGGAATAGCAGGTGCTGTAAGCTTTTTCAACCAGCAGAGAACGCTCTCGCTTAATCTACCCACACATACTTCAACGTGGTAACAGCGACAGCTCACGTCCTAAAGTGTTTTGCATATGGTTAAGGCACTTTAACTCCAACAAATAAAACCAACAAATCAATGACTTATATTCTATGACTTATCTTCAACTCCATATAAGAGGTATTTCAAGCAACAGATTCTGCTTATGGCCATACCAGCCTGGATGCGCCCGATCTCGTCTGATCTCGGAAGCTAAGCAGGGTCGGGCCTGGTTAGTACTTGGATGGGAGACCACCTGGGAATACCAGGTGCTGTAAGCTTTTTCAACCAGCAGAGAGCGCTCTCGCTTAATCTA
>NW_026906205.1:342500-345000 GCF_033807715.1 Cololabis saira
ACCAGCCTGGATGTGCCCGATCTCGTCTGATCTCGGAAGCTAAGCAGGGTCGGGCCTGGTTAGTACTTGGATGGGAGACCGCCTGGGAATATCAGGTGCTGTAAGCTTTTTCAACCAGCAGAGAGCGCTCTCGCTTAATCTACCCACACATATTTCAACGTGGTAACAGCGACAGCTCACGTCCTAAAGTGTTTTGCACATGGTTAAGGCACTTTAACTCCAACAAATAAAACCAACAAATCAATGACTTATATTCTATGACTTATCTTCAACTCCATATAAGAGGTATTTCAAGCAGCAGATTCTGCTTATGGCCATACCAGCCTGGATGCGCCCGATCTCGTCTGATCTCGGAAGCTAAGCAGGTTCCGGCCTGGTTAGTACTTGGATGGGAGACCGCCTGGTAATACCAGGTGCTGTAAGCTTTTTCAACCAGCAGAGAACGCTCTCGCTTAATCTACCCACACATATTTCAACGTGGTAACAGCGACAGCTCACGTCCTAAAGTGTTTTGCACATGGTTAAGGCACTTTAACTCCAACAAATAAAACCAACAAATCAATGACTTATATTCTATGACTTATCTTCAACTCCATATAAGAGGTATGTCAAGCTGCAGCTTCTGCTTACGGCCATACCAGCCTGGATGCGCCAGATCTCGTCTGATCTCGGAATCTAAGCAGGGTCGGGCGTGGTTAGTACTTGGATGGGAGACCGCCTGGGAATACCAGGTGCTGTAAGCTTTTTCAACCAGCAGAGAGCGCTCTCGCTTAATCTACCCACACAAATTTCAACGTGGTAACAGCGACAGCTCACGTCCTAAAGTGTTTTACACATGGTTAAGGCACTTTAACTCCAACAAATAAGCGCTTCTAAATTATTATCACCAACAAATCAATGACTTATATTATATGACTTATCTTCAACTCCATATAAGAGGTATTTCAAGCAGCAGCTTCTGCTTACGGCCATACCAGCCTGGATGCGCCCGATCTCGTCTGATCTCGGAAGCTAAGCAGGGTCGGGCCTGGTTAGTACTTGGATGGGAGACCGCCTGGGAATACCAGGTGCTGTAAGTATTTTCAACCAGCAGAGAGCGCTCTCGCTTAATCTACCCACACATATTTCAACGTGGTAACAGCGACAGCTCACGTCCTAAAGTGTTTTGCACATGGTTAAGGCACTTTAACTCCAACAAATAAAACCAACAAATCAATGACTTATATTCTATGACTTATCTTCAACTCCATATAAGAGGTATTTCAAGCAGCAGATTCTGCTTACGGCCATACCAGCCTGGATGCGCCCGATCTCGTCTGATCTCGGAAGCTAAGCAGGGTCCGGCCTGGTTAGTACTTGGATGGGAGACCGCCTGGTAATACCAGGTGCTGTAAGCTTTTTCAACCAGCAGAGAGCGCTCTCGCTTAATCTACCCACACATATTTCAACGTGGTAACAGCGACAGCTCACGTCCTAAAGTGTTTTGCACATGGTTAAGGCACTTTAACTCCAACAAATAAAACCAACAAATCAATGACTTATATTCTATGACTTATCTTCAACTCCATATAAGAGGTATGTCAAGCTGCAGCTTCTGCTTACGGCCATACCAGCCTGGATGCGCCAGATCTCGTCTGATCTCGGAAGCTAAGCAGGGTCGGGCGTGGTTAGTACTTGGATGGGAGACCGCCTGGGAATACCAGGTGCTGTAAGCTTTTTCAACCAGCAGAGAGCGCTCTCGCTTAATCTACCCACACAAATTTCAACGTGGTAACAGCGACAGCTCACGTCCTAAAGTGTTTTGCACATGGTTAAGGCACTTTAACTCCAACAAATAAGCGCTTCTAAATTATTATCACCAACAAATCAATGACTTATATTATATGACTTATCTTCAACTCCATATAAGAGGTATTTCAAGCTGCAGCTTCAGCTTACGGCCATACCAGCCTGGATGCGCCCGATCTCGTCTGATCTCGGAAGCTAAGCAGGGTCGGGCCTGGTTAGTACTTGGATGGGAGACCGCCTGGGAATACCAGGTGCTGTAAGCTTTTTCAACCAGCAGAGAGCGCTCTCGCTTAATCTACCCACACATATTTCAACGTGGTAACAGCAACAGCTCACGTCCTAAAGTGTTTTGCACATGGTTAAGGCACTTTAACTCCAACAAATAAAACCAACAAATCAATGACTTATATTCTATGACTTATCTTCAACTCCATATAAGAGGTATTTCAAGCTGCAGCTTCTGCTTACGGCCATACCAGCCTGGATGCGCCCGATCTCGTCTGATCTCGGAAGCTAAGCAGGGTCGGGCCTGGTTAGTACTTGGATAGGAGACCGCCTGGGAATACCAGGTGCTGTAAGCTTTTTCAACCAGCAGAGAGCGCTCTCGCTTAATCTACCCACACATATTTCAACGTGGTAACAGCGACAGCTCACGTCCTAAAGTGTTTTGCACATGGTTAAGGCACTTTAACTCCAACAAATAAAACCAACA
>NW_026906205.1:362500-383881 GCF_033807715.1 Cololabis saira
CAAATTTATGACTTATATTCTATGACTTATCTTCAACTCCATATAAGAGGTATTTCAAGCTGCAACTTCTGCTTACGGCCATACCAGCCTGGATGCGCCCGATCTCGTCTGATCTCGGAAGCTAAGCAGGGTCGGGCCTGGTTAGTACTTGGATGGGAGACCGCCTGGGAATACCAGGTGCTGTAAGCATTTTCAACCAGCAGAGAGCGCTCTCGCTTAATCTACCCACACATATTTCAACGTGGTAACAGCGACAGCTCACGTCCTAAAGTGTTTTGCACATGGTTAAGGCACTTTAACTCCAACAAATAAGCGCTTCTAAATTATCATCACCAACAAATCAATGACTTATATTATATGACTTATCTTCAACTCCATATAAGAGGTATTTCAAGCTGCAACTTCTGCTTACGGCCATACCAGCCTGCATGTGCCCGATCTCGTCTGATCTCGGAAGCTAAGCAGGGTCGGGCCTGGTTAGTACTTGGATGAGAGACCGCCTGGGAATACCAGGTGCTGTAAGCTTTTTCAACCAGCAGAGAACGCTCTCGCTTAATCTACCCACACATATTTCAACGTGGTAACAGCGACAGCTCACATCCTAAAGTGTTTTGCACATGGTTAAGGCACTTTAACTCCAACAAATAAGCGCTTCTAAATTATTATCACCAACAAATCAATGACTTATATTATATGACTTATCTTCAACTCCATATAAGAGGTATTTCAAGCTGCAGCTTCAGCTTACAGCCATACCAGCCTGGATGCGCCCGATCTTGTCTGATCTCGGAAGCTAAGCAGGGTCGGGCCTGGTTAGTACTAGGATTGGAGACCGCCTCGGAATATCAGGTGCTGTAAGCTTTTTCAACCAGCAGAGAGCACTCTCGCTTAATCTACCCACACATATTTCAACGTGGTAACAGCGACAGCTCACGTCCTAAAGTGTTTTGCACATGGTTAAGGCACTTTAACTCCAACAAATAAAACCAACAAATCAATGACTTATATTCTATGACTTATCTTCAACTCCATATAAGAGGTATTTCAAGCAGCAGGTTCTGCTTACGGCCATACCAGCCTGGATGCGCCCGATCTCGTCTGATCTCGGAAGCTAAGCAGGGTCGGGCCTGGTTAGTACTTGGATGGGAGACCGCCTGGGAATACCAGGTGCTGTAAGCATTTTCAACCAGCAGAGAGCGCTCTCGCTTAATCTACCCACACATATTTCAACGTGGTAACAGCGACAGCTCACGTCCTAAAGTGTTTTGCACATGGTTAAGGCACTTTAACTCTGACAAATAAAACCAACAAATCAATGACTTATATTCTATGACTTATCTTCAACTCCATGTCAGAGGTATTTCAAGCTGCAGCTTCTGCTTACTACCATACCAGCCTGGATGCGCCCGATCTCGTCTGATCTCAGAAGCTAAGCAGGGTCGGGCCTGGTTAGTACTTGGATGGGAGACCGCCTGGGAATACCAGGTGCTCTAAGCTTTTTCAACCAGCAGAGAGCGCTCTCGCTTAATCTACCCACACATATTTCAACGTGGTAACAGCGACAGCTCACGTCCTAAAGTGTTTTGCACATAGTTAAGGCACCTTAACTCCAACAAATAAGCGCTTCTAAATTATTATCACCAACAAATCAATGACATATATTCTATGACTTATCTTCAACTCCATATAAGAAGTATTTCAAGCTGCAGCTTCTGCTTACGGCCATACCAGCCTGGATGCGCCTGATCTCGTCTGATCTTGGAAGCTAAGCAGGGTCGGGCCTGGTTAGTACTTGGATGGGGGACTGCCTGGGAATACCAGGTGCTGTAAGCCTTTTCAACCAGCAGAGAACGCTCTGGCTTAATCTACCCACACATATTTCAACGTGGTAACAGCGACAGCTCACGTCCTAAAGTGTTTTGCACATGGTTAAGGCACTTTAACTCCAACAAATAAAACCAACAAATCAATGACTTATATTCTATGACTTATCTTCAACTCCATATAAGAGGTATTTCAAGCTGCAACTTCTGCTTACGGCCATACCAGCCTGGATGCGCCCGATCTCGTCTGATCTCGGAAGCTAAGCAGGGTCGGGCCTGGTTAGTACTTGGATGGGAGACCGCCTGGGAATACCAGGTGCTGTAAGCATTTTCAACCAGCAGAGAGCGCTCTCGCTTAATCTACCCACACATATTTCAACGTGGTAACAGCGACAGCTCACGTCCTAAAGTGTTTTGCACATGGTTAAGGCACTTTAACTCCAACAAATAAGCGCTTCTAAATTATCATCACCAACAAATCAATGACTTATATTATATGACTTATCTTCAACTCCATATAAGAGGTATTTCAAGCTGCAACTTCTGCTTACGGCCATACCAGCCTGCATGTGCCCGATCTCGTCTGATCTCGGAAGCTAAGCAGGGTCGGGCCTGGTTAGTACTTGGATGAGAGACCGCCTGGGAATACCAGGTGCGTTAAGCTTTTTCAACCAGCAGAGAACGCTCTCGCTTAATCTACCCACACATATTTCAACGTGGTAACAGCGACAGCTCACGTCCTAAAGTGTTTTGCACATGGTTAAGGCACTTTAACTCCAACAAATAAAACCAACAAATCAATTACTTATATTCTATGACTTATCTTCAACTCCATATAAGAGGTATTTCAAGCTGCAACTTCTGCTTACGGCCATACCAGCCTGCATGTGCCCGATCTCGTCTGATCTCGGAAGCTAAGCAGGGTCGGGCCTGGTTAGTACTTGGATGAGAGACCGCCTGGGAATACCAGGTGCTGTAAGCTTTTTCAACCAGCAGAGAACGCTCTCGCTTAATCTACCCACACATATTTCAACGTGGTAACAGCGACAGCTCACGTCCTAAAGTGTTTTGCACATGGTTAAGGCACTTTAACTCCAACAAATAAGCGCTTCTAAATTATCATCACCAACAAATCAATGACTTATATTATATGACTTATCTTCAACTCCATATAAGAGGTATTTCAAGCTGCAACTTCTGCTTACGGCCATACCAGCCTGCATGTGCCCGATCTCGTCTGATCTCGGAAGCTAAGCAGGGTCGGGCCTGGTTAGTACTTGGATGAGAGACCGCCTGGGAATACCAGGTGCTGTAAGCTTTTTCAACCAGCAGAGAACGCTCTCGCTTAATCTACCCACACATATTTCAACGTGGTAACAGCGACAGCTCACGTCCTAAAGTGTTTTGCACATGGTTAAGGCACTTTAACTCCAACAAATAAAACCAACAAATCAATTACTTATATTCTATGACTTATCTTCAACTCCATATAAGAGGTATTTCAAGCTGCAACTTCTGCTTACGGCCATACCAGCCTGCATGTGCCCGATCTCGTCTGATCTCGGAAGCTAAGCAGGGTCGGGCCTGGTTAGTACTTGGATGAGAGACCGCCTGGGAATACCAGGTGCTGTAAGCTTTTTCAACCAGCAGAGAACGCTCTCGCTTAATCTACCCACACATATTTCAACGTGGTAACAGCGACAGCTCACGTCCTAAAGTGTTTTGCACATGGTTAAGGCACTTTAACTCCAACAAATATGCGCTTCTAAATTATTATCACCAACAAATCAATGACTTATATTATATGACTTATCTTCAACTCCATATAAGAGGTATTTCAAGCTGCAGCTTCAGCTTATGGCCATACCAGCCTTGATGCACCCGATCTCGTCCGATCTCGGAAGCTAAGCAGGGTCGGGCCTGCTTAGTACTTGGATGGGAGACCGCCTGGGAATACCAGGTGCTGTAAGCTTTTTCAACCAGCAGAGAGCGCTCTCGCTTAATCTACCCAC
The DNA here is from genome assembly GCF_033807715.1 of Cololabis saira. Lineage (NCBI taxonomy): Eukaryota > Metazoa > Chordata > Actinopteri > Beloniformes > Belonidae > Cololabis > Cololabis saira. Next base: position 366,336 of record NW_026906205.1, read on the forward strand.
ACATATTTCAACGTGGTAACAGCGACAGCTCACGTCCTAAAGTGTTTTGCACATGGTTAAGGCACTTTAACTCCAACAAATAAAACCAACAAATCAATGACTTATATTCTATGACTTATCTTCAACTCCATATAAGAGGTATTTCAAGCAGCAGATTGTGCTTACGGCCATACCAGCCTGGATGCGCCCGATCTCGTCTGATCTCGGAAGCAAAGCAGGGTCGGGCCTGGTTAGTAGTTGGATGGGAGACCGCCTGGGAATACCATGTGCTGTAAGCTTTTTCAACCAGCAGAGAACGCTCTCGCTTAATCTACCCACACATATTTCAACATGGTAACAGCGACAGCTCACGTCCTAAAGTGTTTTGCACATGGTTAAGGCACTTTAACTCCAACAAATAAAACCAACAAATCAAAGACTTATATTCTATGACTTATCTTCAACTCCATATAAGAGGTATTTCAAGCTGCAGCTTCTGCTTACGGCCATACCAGCCTGGATGCGCCCGATCTCGTCTGATCTCGGAAGCTAAGCAGGGTCGGGCCTGGTTAGTACTTGGATGGGAGACCGCCTGGGAATACCAGGTGCTGTAAGCTTTTTCAACCAGCAGAGAGCGCTCTCGCTTAATCTACCCACACAAATTTCAACGTGGTAACAGCGACAGCTCACGTCCTAAAGTGTTTTGCACATGGTTAAGGCACTTTAATTCCAACAAATAAAACCAACAAATCAATGACTTATATTCTATGACTTATCTTCAACTCCATATAAGATTGATTTCAAGCAGCAGATTCTGCTTACGGCCATACCAGCCTGGATGCGGCCGATCTCGTCTGATCTCGGAAGCTAAGCAGGGTTTGGGCCTGGTTAGTACTTGGATGGGAGACCGCCTGGGAATACCAGGTGCTGTAAGCAATTTCAACCAGCAGAGAGTGCTCTCGCTTAATCTACCCACACATATTTCAACGTGGTAACAGCGACAGCTCACGTCCTAAAGTGTTTTGCACATGGTTAAGGCACTTTAACTCTAACAAATAAGCGCTTCTAAATTATTATCACCAACAAATCAATGACTTGTATTATATGACTTATCTTCAACTCCATATAAGAAGTATTTCAAGCTGCAGCTTCAGCTTACGGCCATACCAGCCTGGATGTGCCCGATCTCGTCTGATCTCGGAAGCTAAGCAGGGTCGGGCCTGATTGGTACTTGGATGGGAGACCGCCTGGGAATACCAGGTGCTGTAAGCTTTTTCAACCAGCAGAGAGCGCTCTCGCTTAATCTACCCACACATATTTCAACGTGGTAAGAGCGACAGCTCACGTCCTAAAGTGTTTTGCACATGGTTAAAGCACTTTAACTCCAACAAATAAAACCAACAAATCAATGACTTATATTCTATGACTTATCTTCAACTCCATATAAGAGGTATTTCAAGCAGCATATTCTGCTTATGGCCATACCAGCCTGGATGCGCCCGATCTCGTCTGATCTCGGAAGCTAAGCAGGGTCGGGCCTGGTTAGTAGTTGGATGGGAGACCGCCTGGGAATACCAGGTGCTGTAAGCTTTTTCAACCAGCAGAGAACGCTCTCGCTTAATCTACCCACACATATTTCAACATGGTAACAGCGACAGCTCACGTCCTAAAGTGTTTTGCACATGGTTAAGGCACTTTAACTCCAACAAATAAAACCAACAAATCAATGACTTATATTCTATGACTTATCTTCAACTCCATATAAGAGGTATTTCAAGCAGCAGATTCTGCTTACGGCCATACCAGCCTGGATGCGCCCGATCTCATCTGATCTCGGAAGCTAAGCAGGGTCGGGCCTGGTTAGTACCTGGATGGGAGACCGCCTGGGAATACCAGGTGCTGTAAGCATTTTCAACCAGCAGAGAGCGCTCTCGCTTAATCTACCCACACATATTTCAACGTGGTAACAGCGACAGCTCACGTCCTAAAGTGTTTTGCACATGGTTAAGGCACTTTAACTCCAACAAATAAAACCAACAAATCAATGACTTATATTCTATGACTTATCTTCAACTCCATATAAGAGGAATTTCAAGCTGCAGCTTCTGCTTACGGCCATACCAGCCTGGATGCACCCGATCTCGTCTGATCTCGGAAGCTAAGCAGGGTCGGGCCTGGTTAGTACTTGGATGGGAGACCGCCTGGGAATACCAGGTGCTGTAAGCTTTTTCAACCAGCAGAGAGCGCTCTCGCTTAATCTACCCACACAAATTTCAACGTGGTAACAGCGACAGCTCACGTCCTAAAGTGTTTTGCACATGGTTAAGGCACTTTAACTCCAACAAATAAAACCAACAAATCAATGACTTATATTCTATGACTTATCTTCAACTCCATATAAGAGGTATTTCAAGCAGCAGATTCTGCTTACGGCCATACCAGCCTGGATGCGCCCGATCTCGTCTGATCTCGGAAGCTAAGCAGGGTCGGGCCTGGTTAGTACTTGGATGGGAGACCGCCTGGGAATACCAGGTGCTGTAAGCATTTTCAACCAGCAGATAGCGCTCTCGCTTAATCTACCCACACATATTTCAACGTGGTAACAGCGACAGCTCACGTCCTAAAGTGTTTTGCACATGGTTAAGGCACTTTAACTCCAACAAATAAAACCAACAAATCAATGACTTATATTCTATGACTTATCTTCAACTCCATATAAGAGGTATTTCAAGCTGCAGCTTCTGATTACGGCCATACCAGCCTGGATGCGCCCGATCTCGTCTGATCTCGGAAGCTAAGCAGGGTTGGGCCTGGTTAGTACTTGGATGGGAGACCGCCTGGGAATACCAGGTGCTGTAAGCTTTTTCAACCAGCAGAGAGCGCTGTTGTGACCGCCCATATGCCCATCTGAACTCTGAATTTATAAATGATTATGTATTCATGATTGGGTGAACATTTTCAGAACAGTAAAGGCCGAAAGCTATAGTCAGTTTTATGAACCCTGCTGCCAACTTCTGGTCATCTCGGCCCGGCCCGAGATAGCAAGTTTATGACCCCAAGAGGGGGGGTCAAAACAGATCAAAGCAAGCAAGGAAAGTTTCTGCCAGGGAAACAGACTCCCTGGGGATTTACGACCCCCGCTGCATGGCAGATCAAAGCAGGACAGCAAAACCCAGTAAACCAGGCCTCGGTTTGCTGCCCCCTCGGGTGCTGCCCCTTTGAACAGAAGAAAACTCTGAAAACCCTGGTCAACCCCCCCAAGCCTGAAACCGGCTTGAATATGCCTCCTAAAATGGCAGCTGCGCCATGAACTACAATCCCAGCATGCCTTGTGGGATGGGGCGGCGCCTACAAGCGGCGCGCATCCAATCACAAACAAGGCACCGATGACGTCACCGCAGCGCGCGTAGGATCAAAACCCCTGCCGCTGCTCCCTTTCTTTCTCTTCTCAACTTCATCTCATCGGCGCTGGATCTTTGGCTCCAGGCCAAAGGATCCCATCTCCTCTCTCTCCCCCCGGGCTGGGGGGAGGCAGGAGGCCCGCACCGGACCGGGCCCTGCGGGGTCCGGCCGTTGAAGCCGCGGTCCCCCGGGAGGCTCCGATTTCTCACTAAACTCTGTTCCTCTTTAAGTTTCTGCAGATCCGAGCTTCCGACGCCCACGCCCTCCCGGCAACCAGATCGGGACACAGCTGCGATTGAGTGCTCAGACTGAACCCCCCCTCCCCGCTCCGAGCCCCTGTCTGCGAACCGCACAGGGGATCGGGGACGGACGGCCGGCGTCTCGCCCGGCGTGAGCTCTCCCGGGGCCCGGACGGCCGCGCGTCGGCGACCGGCGCAGAGAGGGAAGCACGGCAGGAGAGACCGGTCCCCCGCCGCGCCTAGGAATGCGTGTGAGCCTCCGTTTTGGTCCGGAACCACGGCCCGGCACGAGGCGGCCCCGCCGCTGTCTAATCAGTTTCAGGGAAAGGGACGGGACGCGATAGCCTGACTGCGAAACCCCAGCAGGACCGCGAACCCAGTCGACGAAACCCGCAGGCACCCGATTCCGGATCCCAGAGGAGACGTGAGCCCGCGTAGCAGTGATCAGTAGGATTTAAGAGTGTTCAGAACTGTGTGTGAGATTGTGTGACCTGGGTTATCAGTAACTTAAGAGTGTTACAGAGCTAAATCTGTGTTCAGAGCTGAGATTACATCATCATTGTTATCATTATCATGTTTGATTATTTGGTAGTCGTTGTTTTCTGCCGTAGGCACGTTTTAAATGCTGCGTTCGCCATCCGGTCCGATTGCACGTGGCCCAGAGGGCGCGTCCATCTTTAAAAGACCACAGGAGCCCCGTTTGAACTGTAGATGTTCTTTATCATCTTTATTATTATTACATTTGATTATTTTTTTTATTCCATGCATTTAACGTTTATGTTTCATTTTATTGATTGTTGTTTTTCTTGTTAGTTAATGGTTTTATAATAATGTCGTGTGCCATCAGATTTATTCTGGTATTTATTTACATCCCTTTTGATACCCGTATGTAAATAAATTCTGATTGATTCTTAATGAGTGGTTGTGTTATTTCATGCAAGATTTGGTCACAGGTTGATTTGTTTAAGCAGAGCCCAGTGTTCGGATATCACGCCTTCACTGTTATTCTGTAAGATTTGCTGTTCTGCAGGATAATTCAAAAATCATATGAGACTGATTTTCTGCTGTTTTAGTTATCGAATTCCATCGGAGTAAGGCCCGGTGGTGGTGCCCCGAGAATTATAATTTTGATAATATGATTTGATAAATAGTCAACCTTATTAATAATATTCATTAATAGCCTTGATCAGCCAAGCTACCCGAGTCGCACAACACAGTACTGGATATGATTAATAACTGCAAATTAGGCAGTCGTCTTGCACATTCAAACATTACTCGTTGTTGGCAGGATTCGAACCTGCGCGGGGAATCCCCAATGGATTTCTAGTACATCGCCTTAACCACTCGGCCACAACAACCTGTCAGCTGTGTGTGTGTGTGTGTGTGTGTGTGTGTGTGTGTGTGTGTGTGTGTGTGTGTGTGTGTGAATCTTCAGAAATAGACAATTTAGAGTCTTTATTTTAAAATGGTTGGTTTTACTTTATTTTAAAATGGTTGGTTTTACTTTATTAGGTTTAGACATATTTTCATCCCTATTTTGATTAAATGCATTTTCATCAACAGTCAGTGCAGTATGTTCATAGATCATACATCCACTTTCTTGTTTCCAAAAAGCTCTGGATAGATTTCAGTTAATCTCTCACATCTCATGTATGAGAGAATCGCTTAAGTAGCAGAGGGTGGTTTCGATCCATCGACCTCTGGGTTATGGGCCCAGCACGCTTCCGCTGCGCCACTCTGCTGTATAACCAGGATGTGACTCCGCCACACAGTGGGGGGGAGGGGGGTAGGGGACTTAAAAGCGGGTCCCCTGGTTCGGACGGTGAGCCGGGTCTCTGGGTGGCTCCAGGTGAGCCGGGTTGTTGAGGTTGTTGAGTTGTTGTTGGGGTCTGGTGGTGGAAGCTCCTGAGGTGTGGTGGTGATGCTGCTGGGGTCTGGTGGTGCAGCTAGTGGGGTCTGGTGGTGGAAGCTCCTGGGGTCTGGTGATGGAAGCTCCTGGGGTCAGGTGATGGAAACTCCTTGGGTCTGGTGATGGAAATTCCTGGGGTCTGGTGGTGGAAGCTCCTGGGGTCTGGTGGTGATGCTGCTGGGGTCTGGTGGTGATGCTGCTGGGGTCTGGTGGTGGAGCTAGTGGTGTCTGGTGGTGGAAGCTCCTGAGTTGTGGTGGTGATGCTGCTGTCGTCTGGTGGTGGAGCTAGTGGTGTCTGGTGGTGGAAGCTCCTGGGGTCAAAGTCCAGAGTGCTAACCATTACACCATGGAACCCTGTTCAGCTTTTATTGTGTTTTTATTGTGGTCCTGAAACCAGAACATGAGTAAAAAACAATATGCGCTTGAGCATCTGACAGAGTGCTGTCCATGGTGCTAGGAGCGTCTGGGTGTTTATGGTACCAGGGCCCTGGTCCTCCAGGCCCAAGGGCTGGCTCTTTCACTCCAGTGGCCGGTCGGTGGGGGGCTTAAAAGCGGGTCCCCGGGTTCGGACGGTGAGCCGGGTCTTTGGGTGGCTCCAGGTGAGCCGGGTTTTTGAGGTTGTTGAGTTGTTGTTAGGGTTTGGTGGTGGAAGCTCCTGAGGTGTGGTGGTGATGCTGCTGGGGTCTGGTGGTGCAGCTAGAGGGGTCTGGTGGTGGAAGCTCCTGGGGTCTGGTGATGGAAGCTCCTGGGGTGTGGTGGTGGAAGCTCCTGGGTTCTGGTGGTGATGCTGCTGGGGTCTGGTGGTGGAAGCTCCTGAGGTCTGGTGGTGGAAGCTCCTGGGGTCTGGTGGTGGAAGCTCCTGGGGTCTGGTGGTGGAAGCTCCTGGGGTCTGGTGGTGGAAGCTCCTGGGGTCTGGTGCTGATGCTGCTGGGGTCTGGTGGTGGAGCTAGTGGGGTCTGGTGTTGGAAGCTCCTGGGGTCTGGTGGTGGAGCTAGTAGGGTCTGGTGGTGGATGGGGTCTGGTGGTGATGCTGCTGGGGTCTGGTGGTGGAGCTAGTGGGGTCTTGTGGTGGATGGGGTCTGGTGGTAATGCTGCTGGGGGCTGGGGGTGGAGCTAGTAGGGTCTGGTGGTGGATGGGGTCTGGTGGTAATGCTGCTGGGGTCTGGTGGTGGAGCTAGTGGGGTCTGGTGGTGATGCTGCTGGGGTCTGGTGGAAGCTCCTGGGGTCTGGTGGTGGAAGCTCCTGAGGTCTGGTGGTGGAAGCTCCTGGGGTCTGGTGGTGGAAGCTCCTGGGGTCTGGTGGTGGAAGCTCCTGGGGTCTGGTGGTGGAAGCTCCTGGGGTCTGGTGGTGGAGCTAGTGGGGTCTGGTGTTGGAAGCTCCTGGGGTCTGGTGGTGGAGCTAGTGGGGTCTGGTGTTAATGCTGCTGGGGTTTGGTGGTGGAGCTAGTGACTTACATGTTTTGAAAAAGGCGGGCATGACGAAAAGATCCTGTAAAAAATCTCTGTAATATGTTTCTTTTTTTCCTGTAAAGTTGGACATTTGAAAGATTAGGTAAATGGGGAATGACTGGCTTTTAATCAGTTGTGGAACTGCAACGAAATTCATTTCTGCATAAGACCCAATGCGAGAAAGAGATGGTCGACCTTCCTGTGCCGAGCACCAAGAAGAGGATTAGAGGGGTTTTCCAAGTCCAAATAATATTATTGCAGTAATACATGTTTCCGCCCAGTTTCGAACAGGGGACCTTTCGCGTGTTAGGCGAACGTGATAACTACTACACTACGGAAACTTGCATGCTTTGAAAATGGCGGGCGTAACGAAAAAAAAATCCTATCTTCAAATCATTCATGTTAGAAATAAATGTGTGATTTCATATAAGTTGTCCTGGTGCGGTAAAATAAAAAATCATCCATCGGTATTACCATGCTGGGTAGAAAATACAAAATGTACCACAAGGGAAGCCAACTGATTACTTTTGAAAGACAGTACTGGATATGATTAATAACTGCAAATTAGGCAGTAGTCTTGCACATTCAAACATTACTCGTTGTTGGCAGGATTCGAACCTGCGCGGGGAATCCCCAATGGATTTCTAGTCCATCGCCTTAACCACTCGCCCACAACAACCTGTCAGCTGTGTGTGTGTGTGTGTGTGTGTGTGTGTGTGTGTGTGTGTGTGTGTGTGTGTGTGTGTGTGTGTGTGTGTGTGTGTGTGTGTGTGTGTGTGTGTGTGTGTGTGTGTGTGTGTGTGTGTGTGTGTGTGTGTGTGTGTGAATCTTCAGAAATAGACAATTTAGAGTCTTTATTTTAAAATGGTTGGTTTTACTTTATTTTAAAATGGTTGGTTTTACTTTATTTTAAAATGGTTGGCTTTACTTTATTAGGTTTAGACATATTTTCATCCTCATTTTGATTAAATGCATTTTCATCAACAGTCAGTGCAGTATGTTCATAGATCATACATCCACTTTCTTGTTTCCAAAAAGCTCTGGATAGATTTCAGTTAATCTCTCACATCTCATGTATGAGAGAATCTCTTAAGTAGCAGAGGATGGTTTCGATCCATCGACCTCTGGGTTATGGGCCCAGCACGCTTCCGCTGCGCCACTCTGCTGTATAACCAGGATGTGACTCCGCCACACAGTGGGGGGGAGGGGGGTGAGGGGAGTTAAAAGCGGGTCCCCTGGTTCGGACGGTGAGCCGGGTCTCTGGGTGGCTCCAGGTGAGCCGGGTTGTTGAGGTTGTTGAGTTGTTGTTGGGGTCTGGTGGTGGAAGCTCCTGAGGTGTGGTGGTGATGCTGCTGGGGTCTGGTGGTGATGCTGCTGGGGTCTGGTGGTGGAGCTAGTGGTGTCTGGTGGTGGAAGCTCCTGAGGTGTGGTGGTGATGCTGCTGTCGTCTGGTGGTGGAGCTAGTGGTGTCTGGTGGTGGAAGCTCCTGGGGTCAAAGTCCAGAGTGCTAACCATTACACCATGGAACCCTGTTCAGCTTTTATTGTGTTTTTATTGTGGTCCTGAAACCAGAACATGAGTAAAAAACAATATGCGCTTGAGCATCTGACAGAGTGCTGTCCATGGTGCTAGGAGCGTCTGGGTGTTTATGGTACCAGGGCCCTGGTCCTCCAGGCCCAAGGGCTGGCTCTTTCACTCCAGTGGCCGGTCGGTGGGGGGCTTAAAAGCGGGTCCCCGGGTTCGGACGGTGAGCCGGGTCTTTGGGTGGCTCCAGGTGAGCCGGGTTTTTGAGGTTGTTGAGTTGTTGTTAGGGTTTGGTGGTGGAAGCTCCTGAGGTGTGGTGGTGATGCTGCTGGGGTCTGGTGGTGCAGCTAGAGGGGTCTGGTGGTGGAAGCTCCTGGGGTCTGGTGATGGAAGCTCCTGGGGTGTGGTGGTGGAAGCTCCTGGGTTCTGGTGGTGATGCTGCTGGGGTCTGGTGCTGATGCTGCTGGGGTCTGGTGGTGGAAGCTCCTGGGGTCTGGTGGTGGAAGCTCCTGAGGTCTGGTGGTGGAAGCTCCTGGGGTCTGGTGGTGGAAGCTCCTGGGGTCTGGTGGTGGAAGCTCCTGGGGTCTGGTGGTGGAAGCTCCTGGGGTCTGGTGCTGATGCTGCTGGGGTCTGGTGGTGGAGCTAGTGGGGTCTGGTGTTGGAAGCTCGTGGGGTCTGGTGGTGGAGCTAGTAGGGTCTGGTGGTGGATGGGGTCTGGTGGTGATGCTGCTGGGGTCTGGTGGTGGAGCTAGTGGGGTCTTGTGGTGGATGGGGTCTGGTGGTAATGCTGCTGGGGTCTGGTGGTGGAGCTAGTAGGGTCTGGTGGTGGATGGGGTCTGGTGGTAATGCTGCTGGGGTCTGGTGGTGGAGCTAGTGGGGTCTGGTGGTGATGCTGCTGGGGTCTGGTGGAAGCTCCTGGGGTCTGGTGGTGGAAGCTCCTGAGGTCTGGTGGTGGAAGCTCCTGGGGTCTGGTGGTGGAAGCTCCTGGGGTCTGGTGGTGATGCTGCTGGGGTATGGTGGTGGAGCTAGTGGGGTCTGGTGTTGGAAGCTCCTGGGGTCTGGTGTTGGAGCTAGTGGGGTCTGGTGTTAATGCTGCTGGGGTTTGGTGGTGGAGCTAGTGACTTACATGTTTTGAAAAAGGCGGGCATGACGAAAAGATCCTGTAAAAAATCTCTGTAATATGTTTCTTTTTTTCCTGTAAAGTTGGACATTTGAAAGATTAGGTAAATGGGGAATGACTGGCTTTTAATCAGTAGTGGAACTGCAACGAAATTCATTTCTGCATAAGACCCAATGCGAGAAAGAGATGGTCGACCTTCCTGTGCCGAGCACCAAGAAGAGGATTAGAGGGGTTTTCCAAGTCCAAATAATATTATTGCAGTAATACATGTTTCCGCCCAGTTTCGAACAGGGGACCTTTCGCGTGTTAGGCGAACGTGATAACCACTACACTACGGAAACTTGCATGCTTTGAAAATGGCGGGCGTAACGAAAAAAAAATCCTATCTTCAAATCATTCATGTTAGAAATAAATGTGTGATTTCATATAAGTTGTCCTGGTGCGGTAAAATTAAAAATCATCCATCGGTATTATCATGCTGGGTAGAAAATACAAAATGTACCGCAAGGGAAGCCAACTGATTACTTTTGAAAGACAGTACTGGATATGATTAATAACAGCAAATTAGGCTGTCGTCTTGCACATTCAAACATTACTCGTTGTTGGCAGGATTCGAACCTGCGCGGGGAATCCCCAATGGATTTCTAGTCCATCGCCTTAACCACTCGGCCACAACAACCTGTCAGCTGTGTGTGTGTGTGTATGTGTGTGTGTGTGTGTGTGTGTGTGTGTGTGTGTGTGTGTGTGTGTGTGTGTGTGTGTGTGTGTGTGTGTGAATCTTCAGAAATAGACAATTTAGAGTCTTTATTTTAAAATGGTTGGTTTTAATTTATTAGGTTGAGACGTATTTTCATCCTCATTTTGATTAAATGCATTTTCATCAACAGTCAGTGCAGTATGTTCATAGATCATACATCCACTTTCTTGTTTCCAAAAAGCTCTGGATAGATTTCAGTTAATCTCTCACGTTTGAGAGGATCTCTTAAGTAGCAGAGGATGGTTTCGATCCATCGACCTCTGGGTTATGGGCCCAGCACGCTTCCGCTGCGCCACACTGCTGTATAACCAGGATGTGACTCCGCCACACAGTGGGGGGGAGGGGGGTAGGGGACTTAAAAGCGGGTCCCCTGGTTCGGACGGTGAGCCGGGTCTCTGGGTGGCTCCAGGTGAGCCGGGTTGTTGAGGTTGTTGAGTTGTTGTTGGGGTCTGGTGGTGGAAGCTCCTGAGGTGTGGTGGTGATGCTGCTGGGGTCTGGTGGTGCAGCTAGTGGGGTCTGGTGGTGGAAGCTCCTGGGGTCTGGTGATGGAAGCTCCTGGGGTCAGGTGATGGAAGCTCCTTGGGTCTGGTGTTGGAAATTCCTGGGGTCTGGTGGTGGAAGCTCCTGAGGTGTGGTGGTGATGCTGCTGTCGTCTGGTGGTGGAGCTAGTGGTGTCTGGTGGTGGAAGCTCCTGGGGTCAAAGTCCAGAGTGCTAACCATTACACCATGGAACCCTGTTCAGCTTTTATTGTGTTTTTATTGTGGTCCTGAAACCAGAACATGAGTAAAAAACAATATGCGCTTGAGCATCTGACAGAGTGCTGTCCATGGTGCTAGGAGCGTCTGGGTGTTTATGGTACCAGGGCCCTGGTCCTCCAGGCCCAAGGGCTGGCTCTTTCACTCCAGTGGCCGGTCGGTGGGGGGCTTAAAAGCGGGTCCCCGGGTTCGGACAGTGAGCCGGGTCTTTGGGTGGCTCCAGGTGAGCCGGGTTTTTGAGGTTGTTGAGTTGTTGTTAGGGTTTGGTGGTGGAAGCTCCTGAGGTGTGGTGGGGATGCTGCTGGGGTCTGGTGGTGCAGCTAGAGGGGTCTGGTGGTGGAAGCTCCTGGGGTCTGGTGATGGAAGCTCCTGGGGTGTGGTGGTGGAAGCTCCTGGGTTCTGGTGGTGATGCTGCTGGGGTCTGGTGCTGATGCTGCTGGGGTCTGGTGGTGGAAGCTCCTGGGGTCTGGTGGTGGAAGCTCCTGAGGTCTGGTGGTGGAAGCTCCTGGGGTCTGGTGGTGGAAGCTCCTGGGGTCTGGTGGTGGAAGCTCCTGGGGTCTGGTGGTGGAAGCTCCTGGGGTCTGGTGCTGATGCTGCTGGGGTCTGGTGGTGGAGCTAGTGGGGTCTGGTGTTTGAAGCTCCTGGGGTCTGGTGGTGGAGCTAGTAGGGTCTGGTGGTGGATGGGGTCTGGTGGTGATGCTGCTGGGGTCTGGTGGTGGAGCTAGTGGGGTCTTGTGGTGGATGGGGTCTGGTGGTAATGCTGCTGGGGTCTGGTGGTGGAGCTAGTAGGGTCTGGTGGTGGATGGGGTCTGGTGGTAATGCTGCTGGGGTCTGGTGGTGGAGCTAGTGGGGTCTGGTGGTGATGCTGCTGGGGTCTGGTGGAAGCTCCTGGGGTCTGGTGGTGGAAGCTCCTGAGGTCTGGTGGTGGAAGCTCCTGGGGTCTGGTGGTGATGCTGCTGGGGTATGGTGGAAGCTCCTGGGGTCTGGTGGTGGAAGCTCCTGAGGTCTGGTGGTGGAAGCTCCTGGGGTCTGGTGGTGGAAGCTCCTGGGGTCTGGTGGTGATGCTGCTGGGGTATGGTGGTGGAGCTAGTGGGGTCTGGTGTTGGAAGCTCCTGGGGTCTGGTGGTGGAGCTAGTGGGGTCTGGTGTTAATGCTGCTGGGGTTTGGTGGTGGAGCTAGTGACTTACATGTTTTGAAAAAGGCGGGCATGACGAAAAGATCCTGTAAAAAATCTCTGTAATATGTTTCTTTTTTTCCTGTAAAGTTGGACATTTGAAAGATTAGGTAAATGGGGAATGACTGGCTTTTAATCAGTTGTGGAACTGCAACGAAATTCATTTCTGCATAAGACCCAATGCGAGAAAGAGATGGTCGACCTTCCTGTGCCGAGCACCAAGAAGAGGATTAGAGGGGTTTTACAAGTCCAAATAATATTATTGCAGTAATACATGTTTCCGCCCAGTTTCGAACAGGGGACCTTTCGCGTGTTAGGCGAACGTGATAACCACTACACTACGGAAACTTGCATGCTTTGAAAATGGCGGGCGTAACGAAAAAAAAAATCCTATCTTCAAATCATTCATGTTAGAAATAAATGTGTGATTTCATATAAGTTGTCCTGGTGCGGTAAAATTAAAAATCATCCATCGGTATTACCATGCTGGGTAGAAAATACAAAATGTACCACAAGGGAAGCCAACTGATTACTTTTGAAAGACAGTACTGGATATGATTAATAACTGCAAATTAGGCTGTCGTCTTGCACATTCAAACATTACTCGTTGTTGGCGGGATTCGAACCTGCGCGGGGAATCCCCAATGGATTTCTAGTCCATCGCCTTAACCACTCGGCCACAAAAACCTGTCAGCTGTGTGTATGTGTGTGTGTGTGTGTGTGTGTGTGTGTGTGTGAATCTTCAGAAATAGACAATTTAGAGTCTTTATTTTAAAATGGTTGGTTTTACTTTATTTTAAAATGGTTGGTTTTACTTTATTAGGTTGAGACATATTTTCATCCTCATTTTGATTAAATGCATTTTCATCAACAGTCAGTGCAGTATGTTCATAGATCATACATCCACTTTCTTGTTTCCAAAAAGCTCTGGATAGATTTCAGTTAATCTCTCACATCTCATGTATGAGAGGATCCCTTAAGTAGCAGAGGATGGTTTCGATCCATCGACCTCTGGGTTATGGGCCCAGCACGCTTCCGCTGCGCCACTCTGCTGTATAACCAGGATGTGACTCCGCCACACAGTGGGGGGGAGGGGGGGAGGGGACTTAAAAGCGGGTCCCCTGGTTCGGACGGTGAGCCGGGTCTCTGGGTGGCTCCAGGTGAGCCGGGTTGTTGAGGTCGTTGAGTTGTTGTTGGGGTCTGGTGGTGGAAGCTCCTGAGGTGTGGTGGTGATGCTGCTGGGGTCTGGTGGTGCAGCTAGAGGGGTCTGGTGGTGGAAGCTCCTGGGGTCTGGTGATGGAAGCTCCTGGGGTCTGGTGATGGAAGCTCCTGGGGTGTGGTGGTGGAAGCTCCTGGGGTCTGGTGGTGATGCTGCTGGGGTATGGTGGTGGAGCTAGTGGGGTCTGGTGTTGGAAGCTCCTGGGGTCTGGTGGTGGAGCTAGTGGGGTCTGCTGTTAATGCTGCTGGGGTTTGGTGGTGGAGCTAGTGACTTACATGTTTTGAAAAAGGCGGGCATGACGAAAAGATCCTGTAAAAAATCTCTGTAATATGTTTCTTTTTTTCCTGTAAAGTTGGACATTTGAAAGATTAGGTAAATGAGGAATGACTGGCTTTTAATCAGTTGTGGAACTGCAACGAAATTCATTTCTGCATAAGACCCAATGCGAGAAAGAGATGGTCGACCTTCCTGTGCCGAGCACCAAGAAGAGGATTAGAGGGGTTTTCCAAGTCCAAATAATATTATTGCAGTAATACATGTTTCCGCCCAGTTTCGAACAGGGGACCTTTCGCGTGTTAGGCGAACGTGATAACCACTACACTACGGAAACTTGCATGCTTTGAAAATGGCGGGCGTAACGAAAAAAAAATCCTATCTTCAAATCATTCATGTTAGAAATAAATGTGTGATTTCATATAAGTTGTCCTGGTGCGGTAAAATTAAAAATCATCCATCGGTATTACCATGCTGGGTAGAAAATACAAAATGTACCACAAGGGAAGCCAACTGATTACTTTTGAAAGACAGTACTGGATATGATTAATAACTGCAAATTAGGCAGTCGTCTTGCACATTCAAACATTACTCGTTGTTGGCAGGATTCGAACCTGCGCGGGGAATCCCCAATGGATTTCTAGTCCATCGCCTTAACCACTCGGCCACAACAACCTGTCAGCTGTGTGTATGTGTGTGTGTGTATGTGTGTGTGTGTGTGTGTGTGTGTGTGTGAATCTTCAGAAATAGACAATTTAGAGTCTTTATTTTAAAATGGTTGGTTTTACTTTATTTTAAAATGGTTGGTTTTACCTTATTAGGTTGAGACATATTTTCATCCTCATTTTGATTAAATGCATTTTCATCAACAGTCAGTGCAGTATGTTCATAGATCATACATCCACTTTCTTGTTTCCAAAAAGCTCTGGATAGATTTCAGTTAATCTCTCACATCTCATGTATGAGAGGATCTCTTAAGTAGCAGAGGATGGTTTCGATCCATCGACCTCTGGGTTATGGGCCCAGCACGCTTCCGCTGCGCCACTCTGCTGTATAACCAGGATGTGACTCCGCCACACAGTGGGGGGGAGGGGGGTAGGGGACTTAAAAGCGGGTCCCCTGGTTCGGACGGTGAGCCGGGTCTCTGGGTGGCTCCAGGTGAGCCGGGTTGTTGAGGTTGTTGAGGTTGTTGAGTTGTTGTTGGGGTCTGGTGGTGGAAGCTCCTGAGGTGTGGTGGTGATGCTGCTGGGGTCTGGTGGTGCAGCTAGTGGGGTCTGGTGGTGGAAGCTCCTGGGGTCTGGTGATGGAAGCTCCTGGGGTCAGGTGATGGAAGCTCCTTGGGTCTGGTGATGGAAATTCCTGGGGTCTGGTGGTGGAAGCTCCTGGGGTCTGGTGGTGATGCTGCTGGGGTCTGGTGGTTATGCTGCTGGGGTCTGGTGGTGGAGCTAGTGGTGTCTGGTGGTGGAAGCTCCTGAGGTGTGGTGGTGATGCTGCTGTCGTCTGGTGGTGGAGCTAGTGGTGTCTGGTGGTGGAAGCTCCTGGGGTCAAAGTCCAGAGTGCTAACCATTACACCATGGAACCCTGTTCAGCTTTTATTGTGTTTTTATTGTGGTCCTGAAACCAGAACATGAGTAAAAAACAATATGCGCTTGAGCATCTGACAGAGTGCTGTCCATGGTGCTAGGAGCGTCTGGGTGTTTATGGTACCAGGGCCCTGGTCCTCCAGGCCCAAGGGCTGGCTCTTTCACTCCAGTGGCCGGTCGGTGGGGGGCTTAAAAGCGGGTCCCCGGGTTCGGACGGTGAGCCGGGTCTTTGGGTGGCTCCAGGTGAGCCGGGTTTTTGAGGTTGTTGATTTGTTGTTAGGGTTTGGTGGTGGAAGCTCCTGAGGTGTGGTGGTGATGCTGCTGGGGTCTGGTGGTGCAGCTAGAGGGGTCTGGTGGTGGAAGCTCCTGGGGTCTGGTGATGGAAGCTCCTGGGGTGTGGTGGTGGAAGCTCCTGGGTTCTGGTGGTGATGCTGCTGGGGTCTGGTGCTGATGCTGCTGGGGTCTGGTGGTGGAAGCTCCTGGGGTCTGGTGGTGGAAGCTCCTGAGGTCTGGTGGTGGAAGCTCCTGGGGTCTGGTGGTGGAAGCTCCTGGGGTCTGGTGGTGGAAGCTCCTGGGGTCTGGTGGTGGAAGCTCCTGGGGTCTGGTGCTGATGCTGCTGGGGTCCGGTGGTGGAGCTAGTGGGGTCTGGTGCTGATGCTGCTGGGGTCCGGTGGTGGAGCTAGTGGGGTCTGGTGTTGGAAGCTCCTGGGGTCTGGTGGTGGAGCTAGTAGGGTCTGGTGGTGGATGGGGTCTGGTGGTGATGCTGCTAGGGTCTGGTGGTGGAGCTAGTGGGGTCTTGTGGTGGATGGGGTCTGGTGGTAATGCTGCTGGGGTCTGGTGGTGGAGCTAGTAGGGTCTGGTGGTGGATGGGGTCTGGTGGTAATGCTGCTGGGGTCTGGTGGTGGAGCTAGTGGGGTCTGGTGGTGATGCTGCTGGGGTCTGGTGGAAGCTCCTGAGGTCTGGTGGTGGAAGCTCTTGGGGTCTGGTGGTGGAAGCTCCTGGGGTCTGGTGGTGATGCTGCTGGGGTATGGTGGTGGAGCTAGTGGGGTCTGGTGTTGGAAGCTCCTGGGGTCTGGTGGTGGAGCTAGTGGGGTCTGGTGTTAATGCTGCTGGGGTTTGGTGGTGGAGCTAGTGACTTACATGTTTTGAAAAAGGCGGGCATGACGAAAAGATCCTGTAAAAAATCTCTGTAATATGTTTCTTTTTTTCCTGTAAAGTTGGACATTTGAAAGATTAGGTAAATGAGGAATGACTGGCTTTTAATCAGTTGTGGAACTGCAACGAAATTCATTTCTGCATAAGACCCAATGCGAGAAAGAGATGGTCGACCTTCCTGTGCCGAGCACCAAGAAGAGGATTAGAGGGGTTTTCCAAGTCCAAATAATATTATTGCAGTAATACATGTTTCCGCCCAGTTTCGAACAGGGGACCTTTCGCGTGTTAGGCGAACGTGATAACCACTACACTACGGAAACTTGCATGCTTTGAAAATGGCGGGCGTAACGAAAAGAAAATCCTATCTTCAAATCATTCATGTTAGAAATAAATGTGTGATTTCATATAAGTTGTCCTGGTGCGGTAAAATTAAAAATCATCCATCGGTATTACCATGCTGGGTAGAAAATACAAAATGTACCACAAGGGAAGCCAACTGATTACTTTTGAAAGACAGTACTGGATATTATTAATAACTGCAAATTAGGCAGTCGTCTTGCACATTCAAACATTACTCATTGTTGGCAGGATTCGAACCTGCGCGGGGAATCCCCAATGGATTTCTAGTCCATCGCCTTAACCACTCGGCCACAACAACCTGTCAGCTGTGTGTATGTGTGTGTGTGTGTGTGTGTGTGTGTGTGTGTGTGTGTGTGTGTGAATCTTCAGAAATAGACAATTTAGAGTCTTTATTTTAAAATGGTTGGTTTTACTTTATTTTAAAATGGTTGGTTTTACTTTATTTTAAAATGGTTGGTTTTACTTTATTAGGTTGAGACATATTTTCATCCTCATTTTGATTAAATGCATTTTCATCAACAGTCAGTGCAGTATGTTCATAGATCATACATCCACTTTCTTGTTTCCAAAAAGCTCTGGATAGATTTCAGTTAATCTCTCACATCTCATGTATGAGAGGATCTCTTAAGTAGCAGAGGATGGTTTCGA